>NC_134402.1:348647802-348947802 GCF_038048845.1 Mixophyes fleayi | reverse complement strand
CATAATTCCTTAAGGGCTCAAATTGTTTTCTTATTCTTACTCTGCGGAACTCACTGCCTCGTACAGTCCACCAGACCACGATTCTAGAAATCTTAAAAAACAGACTAAAACTTACTTGGTCACTGAGGCATTTTCATTAATGCCCACTCATTTTCTATAACAAAAATTAGCACTCTCTTCTGTACTTTGTTGAACCTTTATATGTTTATTTTCTATTATCTGTATTTTAATCTGTAAATGTAAAGCACATTAATTGTTATTATATTATTACTATTAAATGTAAACTTTCCTTCTTTAAACTGATTCCCTTTATTTTGCTGCTCAAAAAAACTTGATGCCTAAGGCGCAAAGGAAAAATTATGTCCAGCACATTGTTACTACTAGTTTTCTTTTTACTTGCGTTTTGAGGTCAGTTGAGATCATTTTAGGCCAATTCCATTTATTTGCAGTAAATACATGTGAATGGAGCAAAATGTATTCAGAAAAACGCAATGCAAATGCAACACACCAAAAGCTATTGCATACACAAGTATGTTTGGGGGCAATAAAAACATCAGATTATATTTTTAGACCCATTTAAATGCTTTGTACTAATAACTGGGCCTAAAACAGCTGATTCCGGTTTCCTCATTCTCGGCACAGTCTAGGTATAGGACAGTAACAGACATCAACAAGGAGTAATCCATTTTAAATTTCAAAAATAAGCTTCAGCAATAACTTAGCACTGTTAATGAAAACAAAAATGAAACAAAAAATAAAAAACAAGGAGGGCACCAGAAGGGAGGATAAATTATTAAGATTAATTTGCTGCTCCTTTAGTTAAACATGATGGAGAGGAGCAGAGATGTTAATGTCACTGCCCACGCATGAATATTCAAATTCAGGTATTTACAGCAAAAATATATCTATTGAGTGCTTTTTAGGTTTAGAGCCACTGCAGGTGCATTCCAAAACAATTAACTAGGCTATAATATGGATACAAAGACCATGGTCATAATAATGTCTAATACATTAAATCATTGGCGGTTGTTGGTTAGTAAGTGGAAAAAATTTGGCAAACCAACAGCATTGTAGGGTCCATGTGTTAAGTCACATATGAAGGAAAGCCATATTCCCATTCTTAGTCCATATTGACCTTCATACAGCTACTTTGCAGTGGGCATGACCAGAGTAGTAGTAGGGTGGAGCGTAGGCATGCATACACAGTAATGGTATTAATCATTACCATGCAGACCTTTGCATCTCTTTCTCCCAACCGCCATGGGTCAAAATACTTTGTCACCTCGCAGGTGGGGGAGATCAGCTTTGCTCCGTGTTTGAGCAGAGTTGCGGTACATTATTACATATGGCGCTCTTTGGTGCTCTTTTCACTTATCTACATGCATGCCACATATACTTTGCTATATTTACTATTTTATTGGTTAATTAATATTTTTCCCCAGTTCTACTGTACTATAAAACATTTATTAACCAGTATACATGGATACATTTTAATGTATTATGCCTTCTTGGTAAATACAGAATAACTATTTATTGTGAAGCAGTCATTACAAAGTTGAATTAGTAGGAAAGGAAGTTTCTGGGGAAACAGACCACAATGCCATATGTTTCTGCTACTACCTACTCCTTGCAGCTAGAAAAGTTGGCATGAAGCTTCGGAATGAACTAAGTGAGAGAAATATTCCAAAATAAACCCTTGCCAGGAAAAAGCTATTTAATTTGTCTACTGTTTGGTTCAACTAAGGCAATTTATTTGCATATTCATCAATGCGTCCCTCACAGCATAATATATGACATTGTTTAAAATCACGTGATACATTTTTGGAAACTGCTCCCATATATTACATAGATGTCATGATGATTACATTAAATATTATAGTCAATTCATTTATTGCAGCGTACTGTCTGTTGCACCTACCTTCTAGTGCAATCTTCTTTCAATGTTTTTTTTTTCTACTGGCACTTTTCAAACAAATGTTAATCTTTGGCGTTTACATCTTGGTGCAGCCATGTTGTCCACTCCAAACCCTTCCCTACATATATGTGTGCCTAAAACTATGTGTTCTTGTAAGGTTTAAACCAGGGGTGTCCAACCTTTTAGCTTCCCTGGGCCACATTGGAAGACGACGAGCTGGTTTGGGCCGCACATAAGATACACTAACAATAACGATAGCTGATCATCCAAAAAACCATAGAAAACATAGTTAACTTGTTCTCCTGTCCTCTTCTCTTCTTTTCTCCAATTCTGTGCTGCTGATTGTTCTTCTCGCGCGGGTGACTCCTCTGTGCTGCGCTCCGCAATGGATGTTGGGCGTGACATTCACTGCGAGCACCGCACAGAGGAAGAGACAAGGGAGGGAGCCAGAGTACCAGCTGACGTGACCGCGTGACCGCAAGGTAAGTATTTTCTTTTCTTTTTTTGCAGGATTTTTTTTTCCATTAACAGTGCTGCCCCCTTGCCACAACCAAAACTCCTTCTGGGCCACATTTACAGGCGTGCTGGGGCACATGCGGCCCGCGGGCCGCGGGTTGGACAACACTGGTTTAAATTATACCCTAATATTTAAATATGGATGATTAAATATTATCTACATGTTTGACCATATTAGAACAGTAAAAACATTTGCCCAGAGGGGTAAAATATAAAACCATATTAAGCAGTGAGTTAATGAGTCCATCTGGGGGGTTGGAGGGGGGAAGTTTGTGTATGGAGGTTGGGGGCAAGATGACGTGGCAATATTTCTTTTTAAGCTGCAACAACACCGTTGACTTTGTTTTCTTGCTCTATTTTACATAAGTATATGTTACAGATATTAGGCAGGAAATAATAGTGGGAAAAAGACAAGGTTAAAAAATATAATTAACAAAGAATTAAGGAATGCTAAAATAAATAGCAAACACGATCTACAAGCAGTCAAATGTATATGTGTGATCTCAAATAACCCACTTAACAAATTGCAGTTTAGAAAATGAAAGCTAATGTCTTATTATTTGTTATGGGTGACAGCACCTCCTTGTGCACCAGTTTTCATACATGTCTGAATGTGTTTTGTCTTCATTGGAGGTCATTTACGAAAAGTTCACATCTACTGTCTTCCATTGTACCTGGAAATGCCCCTCTCCGTCGGATTGCAAAATAAAGGCACAAAACAGACTAAAATTATACAATGAGACTTTAAGACTGCCAGGTCTGAGGAGGAGCAAACCTGAATTCTTTTTGTGAAGTAGATATTGCTGTGCGCTCCTTCACAAGGCAATGAATGACACTAAAATTGTACCCTCTCCATCGCCTTTACCTTAATACAATAACCTACCAATGCAAAATTAAATCTCTGTACTGCTCCCCAAAACGAGGCACAGTGGAGTGCTTGCTTTGTACCTTCACTCTGCTCAACTGATCCCCTCAGTCTGTGCTATTTCTGCTCCTCCACAACACAGTCATGTTTCTCCATAAAGCCTTGGAAAACTAGATGTACGTGCACAAATCGCAATGCACAGCATGTTCAATGTTGCTTTTGCACTGCCGAGCAGCCCTTTTGTACTTTGCAAATGGCCTCCAGTGAAAACTATACGTTCCATAATGAAACACTTCCCAGTGAGTCTTGTCAAACAAGTTTGCTGGGTGACTATATATTTATGTTTATATAGATGTATGGTAGTGCTTAAAAATAGGCTACTCATGGTAGCCTCCTAGTTCATTAGAATAGATTGTCTCCCAAATCAAAATCATGTTTTTACATTTGAATGTAGTTAGCCTCCAATTTCTTTGGAACACCTTGAAATACCCAAGAAGGAGCAAAATAGACAATGTTTTTATATACTTAGCCAAGCAAAACAAAGAATGCAAATATAGAAATGTAGTTTGTCATTTGTACATAACCTTCTGACCTTTCTGTCAAGGTGGGCATTCATTTAAAACAGGCTCAGGTAAGCTGTGCCATGTCAGCTAGTATAGAACTACAAGCCTCAACAGGTTGTCTAAGTCTACATTAAATAGCTGGCAGCTCGTGCTGAGACCAGTAGTTCCACAACAGTTGGAGAGCCATAAGTTGCCTAAACCTGGCTCCGCAGATATTGTAGAGAAAGAAGCCAATATGTTTTGTATGCATTAGTAACAATATGTCAAGGTATGAAAAATGTATCATGAAAATAAAGGCATACATTGGTTTTAAGGAAATGTCTACACAGTATAATATTAATGAATTTAAATGTATAATTCAAATATACCAATAGTATATATTACTTAATAAAGTGTGGAGAATAGTCATTTTGGTGCAAAGGATGATTGGATATCATTGAATAATGAATGTTCTAATGCTTTGAGGGTTCTTTTTTCTCTGTCACGTCTGGTTAGAATACTGCACTGGCACACCTACTAGGTACAAAGCTCAGACAGGCACAGTGTGCCCCAGGGCAGCTCGGATGAGGTGAGCACCAGTTGTGACTCGCTTACCTGCGACCTAGTCCAGGTGCTCCATAATTAACTTGCTTACACTAAGAAGAAAATAACATGAACTCTTCAAAAGACCAAAGGAGAGAATGATGATTCTACATGTCGAAACTGTGTTTCTAGTTTAATTACCAATATCTTACAGATTTGAATCTTCTCAGAAAGTGTAAAGTTTAACGTACGGTAGTAACTCAACCTAGTCCAAATGTTACAGTATGCAAATGGGACAAATGTAGTTTTATGTAAAATCTTTAAAATTCTATTTGTGTAAAGTTAAATTGTTATTCCTAGTGATGAAAGTACATAGCTAATAAAGTTCAAACAATTTTCTTATACATATATGGATCTACTCTCCTCCGCAGGTGGCAGGTAGGCAGCATTGGATTAGTGGCAACCATCCAACTTTGTGTCCCATATACTATCAGCCAAAGCCTAGGCTATTCAGAATCATACTGCACTGTCCATGTACTAGCTGTTAAATCTCCATTACATTCTACTAGCAGTGACCATATTCCAGCAGTAAGTGTCTCTACATTTTGCCCATATAGCAGAGCTGCTCAGGTTATACAGTACTGTCCATATAACAAGAATAGGCTGGACATATACCAGAGGAGTCCATATTACACAGAATAGCCCATACAACCTAGGGGCCAAAATTATGATACCCATAATCCAGAAGAGCCCAGATTATTTAGCACTATGTACCCCATTCCCTGCCAAGCCATAGGCTCTTATCTAGGTTGCCTAACAGGTAACATGGCTCAAGTTTGGTGGATGGGGGAGAGGAGAGATAATCAGAGTGAAAGAAAAACAGAGAGAGGGAAAAAAGAGAGAGAAGTGGAGGGGTGGGGGGGGGGAGATGAGAGAGACATTTACTATGAATAACATGGAAAAGTCTGAAGAAACAATATGGGGGAGGGAGACTGCGTTCCAATCACTTATCTATTATGAAAAATATGGAGAATTTGGGAGCAAGGATCATCATCATCATCATTTATATAGCGCCACTAATTCCGCAGCGCTGTACAGAGAACTCACTCACATCAGTCCCTGCCCCATTGGAGCTCACAGTCTAAATTCCCTAATATAGACACACATTCACATACACACACAGACAGAGAGGGAGAGAATAGGGTCAATTTTGATTGCAGCCAATTAACCTACCAGTATGTTTTTGGAGTGTGGGAGGAAACCAGACAACCCGGAGGAAACCCACGCAAACACAGGGAGAACAAGGATGGAGAGAGATCCAATGGAAACAATAATAGGGGGGAGGGAGACTGTAACTCAACAGGGAAGTGTGGAGTGAAAACACTTATCTATTATGAATAACATGGAGAAGTTAGAAAAAAGAGAGAATGATGTGGAGAAGCTGTGGATGTGTGAGAGTGGAACAATGGACGTATCAATAGTCTCATTCCCTCCAGTGGTATAAGGGGAGCTGCAATGGATATCACACAGGGCCAGCCCTTGAATGATTTATATGTAATACATAGCTCAGTAATGCATACAACACCATTCAACATTAGCAGACACAGGTCACTAGACCGTACTGTACCTCAAACCTAGAAAACTAAACTTCACTCCAGATGACCTCCAAGACATTATACTGATCCGCAACATTTGTTGCTAGCATGATGGGAACACATGAGTCATATTTTCATCTGTCTTTGATCCTAGTTTTTCTTGCTAAGGTGACTCTCTCTCACCTATCAGTGAAGCCAAATGACTGCCATGGTTGAACATAGTAAGACAGGTCATATATATCTGTCACTTTAGTCAAAAAGCCTAAATACACCTAAACTGCTCTTTAGGTCTAGGTCAAGCTCCCATGAGGTAGGCTAGTCTTACCATTAGTAGATCCGGCACTAGCATTAAGGGAACCAAGGAAGTTGCCAATGGATAGAGGGCACCTTAAACATTGAATGAGTGACATAATATCACTCAGAAGCAATCAGCAGCTTCTTACATGTGAAGTAACTCCTCCATGTCAGGTTTACATAGGGAGTGTGACTTTGGCTATGATGTCAAAGCCTTTCCCCAAACTCCCAGTCTGAGGAGCCAAGGATGTCATTAGTGACAAAAACCATGCATAGCAGGAGCTAATTCAGAAAATCAGCTAATAACCACAACCTTTGGGCAAATCATTCTGGAAGTGCACCCCAAGCTCTGATTATAATTCTATGATAATAGGGGTAGTGGCTAGATCAAGTATGGAGTAGGTAGCTTAGCTCTTATTCTCCTGTAAAATCTGGTCATTAATCCTGTTCCTGACAGAGATTTATCCTGTACCTCGACAGTCTCTCTCCTGAAGCAGTAAACTTCACATACCCCACTCAGTTCTGGTGCTTCTGTGGTTCTCCTACCCTGTATCCTGAGATTCTAACCAGATCATCTGCTGAGGGGCTAGAGGAAGGGATCCACTCTGTCCCGCTGCCCACTAACAACTTCCACCAACTGGTAATGACCCCTGGGGCTCTCATCAGTGTCCATATCACAGATGAGCCGAGTGTGAATTTTTGTGACTGCCCGGGGAGCTGCAGTACATATAGATGCCAGTGGTGAGAAAATAACAGCGAGGAACTGCCATTAATGCTGGGTTTGCTGGGCCACCCACGGATTTCTTGTGCTGCACACTTCCTTGAGGACAGGCTATTGCCAAGCTGGTTCCAATTAATTCTCCTTAGTGCCACAAAAAAAATCTGAAATATAATACTACTAGATCTCTGGAGGTATAGGAGCCACTGCTTCATTTTTGATTTGTAGTGAGAACCTATAAATTTGAGCCACTGTTGTGCACTGAAAATATTCCAACTGCCAGCAGACCTAAGTGACTTCAAACTCCTGTCTCTCTGCATCACTGCCCTACACATTACCCGTTTAGTTTACCACTGTAAATGTTACAATTCTTTTCAGCTCTCTCCTCTCACTTATGAACTGCTCTTTTGACCTGTATGTGACCTGCACCGTGACACAGTGGATACTACTGTAGCATCATAAACAACAGAGTTTAATAGGTCCTGAACAGACACCTTTGCTCATCTAACCAATTAAGTGGCTCAAGGCTACCTCTGCTGCCAAATGCTTTACCTATCTGGCTCAGAGCCAACCTGCATCTTTTGGCTTGAATACCTAAAACACTGCAAAGGGCAGAGGATAGAGGAACTTTTTCCACCATGGTTCTACACTTATAAGAGATGACCATTGTATTTCCAGCACTTGAACCTGGGAATCTGGTGTTCGGCCATAGTGTGCCACCCACTGCATCTGCACAGGACATACCATGCCATAAAGGGTGAAAACAAGCTAAGTAACAGCAGCTGCAGCTAAATTAGAAATATGAGCATGTGCACCTGCTGCTAACTCTGCCAATGAAAACTCTGGGCATTCCGGACAGCACCCTTCTAACTCCAAATAACTTACCGTCAAACAATAATATCTTTTTTGCAGCAAGTCCTTCAGGCAATAACTGAAAAAGGAGTCACAGGCAGAACTGGAGTGATGCAGGCTTACCTGTCCTTAATCCATCATGACCTACAAAAAATGAGAGAACTTTTGGCAAGGCAGAGCATAGAATCTCTAATTTAGACAACAATACGGCTCAATGAAGGGGACATCTCTAATCTTATATTACAGGTGAATCTGTGCGAGCAAAAACTCTCTGATATGAAGGGAAGGTTAAAAAGAAATAATCAATGTTTTGTTGGCTTGCTGGAGAGGGCTGAACGCTCTAAGCCAGTGAACTTTTTGGAAATGTGTCTTTTTGGAAATGTGCTCAGCAGAGAGGTTTTTACTTCACAGTTTGCTTTTGAAAAGGCCCCTCAGCCAGGAGCCCCTCCACCGTGATGTGGTCATTCAATTCATGAGACTGAGGGGCCAGTTGAAGTTTGAAAACAGCACAGTAACTATCTTCCCCAACTTTGCATTATAGGTCCAAAAAAACAACGCTCAGTACAAGTTAAGAGCAGACTCTGAGACCTGCAGCTACTTTATGCCATGATGTTTGCAGCAAGACAGTGGGAAGAGGCAGATGGTAGAACCCACTTCTTTGAGAATCCTTGCAGGACGACACAATGGCTGGATAATAGACCACAGGACCCTGTTAGGATGGAACACTGACTTTCCTATTAATAACCTTACACTGTTTTTAAGTTAATCATGTGGTAGTTCAATCACTTTTATTAAGGGATTTTTTCTGATTTAGCCAATATTACTTGTTACTTTAGTCTTTAGGTTGGTGGTTGCTGGGTGGTTTCTGTAGGTGTTATGGAGATTCTGATGCTTTTTTATGTTGTGGCTTACAGAAATAGATATAAGTAGGTTAGTTAGGGGTATACAGGGTGGGCTGGGTAAGGCAAATACTGTTTTCATAGGGTTTTGCTATTCCAGATGTACATGTACCTGTTTTGGTTCTCTAATTATTATTTCATTTGAGATTGTGAATCTATCTGCCGCTCTCTCTATTTTTGAGTAGGGTCAGACACCTCTGTTGCTTAACTTCTCTAAACTTTTGCACCAAGGTACCTTTCTTTCTATGGCTCAAAATACTCATATTGATCCGCAATAGCTGTAAGTAAACCTGCTGTGGGGACTTCCGTCTGCTTCCTGGAATCTTAGAGGGCTCAATGATAAAAATAAAAAGATCCTAAGATATTAGCCAGGTCAAGAAATATAATATTGATGTTGTTTGCCTAGTTCAGGCAAATTTGATAGGTAGCATGGACTTTACTTTGAATAATATTGGGTCAGTTGGGTATATCATATTCCAGAGGTTTGAAGGAGAGGGAGGATGACCTCAATGCTATGGACTGGAGGGACAGAAAGGAGGGTAGTGTTATTAACAGAAGTAGAGGGGGGAAGGTGGGAGAGCCCTGGAATGGGGGAAGACTTCAGACTTGAAAATATTGAGTTGAAGAAAGTGCTGGGACATCCAAGATGAGATGGCTAAGAGACAGCAGGAGGCAGGAGACATAAAGGAAGGGGAGAGGTCAGGGGAGGAAATATAGATTTGGGTATCAAATTTCCACTTTGTGACATTTTCAAAGACGTGAGTAGATATGCCCCTTGCAGTGTGATCGGGGAATGCCATGTGTATGGGCTTTGTGGTGCTCATTGGGTGTGCTTCGAAAATTACCTCAAGAGAAGACTGCAGAGCAGAAAAAAGAAACCACACTGGATGATGCAGTTGTATCTTCTAATCTAACAAACTATTTTAAGAGCTAGTAACTGTTTATGATATCAAGAATGCCATCTCATTTAACATTAATATAGCCTGAACCTATCTTCTACAAATAGAGAACAGTTGAAGAATAATAGCTGAAAACCCCAAACAAAGAAAAGGTAATTTCTGAAGTTGAAAAATGGACCTTTCCCCTACAATGCATTTT
This sequence comes from Mixophyes fleayi, assembly GCF_038048845.1. Classification (NCBI taxonomy): domain Eukaryota; kingdom Metazoa; phylum Chordata; class Amphibia; order Anura; family Limnodynastidae; genus Mixophyes; species Mixophyes fleayi. The sequence continues at coordinate 348,937,965 of NC_134402.1, read as the reverse complement.
GCGTTACATAAATATGCTCATTTATGATGCATGATCACATTCAGGGTTTTTATCTGCTCCTGTAAAACTAGTCTGTGACAAATTTTGTAGGACTGAAAAGGAACATGGTGTTAAATAGTAAAAGTACTGCCTATTAACACTTTAGGACCGTTTGCTTTCCCTTCTAAAACACTGCTTTATGTATATCTTAATCATGATAGTGAGGGCATATTGGGTCTTTATATTACATGTCACTTTGTGAAGGATATTTTGATTACATTTTATTTGTTGCACATATAAATGCATCATATTCATCATTTGTCAGGAATGTGAACAGAAACTTGGACAGAAACGCAGGAATTCCACTGCATCCCAGGATGTTTAGATTGTATATGTAGTTACCTTGACACCAACTGACTCAGGTCCTGTACATTCATTAGCACTGTGAGGGATGGACTAATTGGTTGTTTTGGATTGTTTGTGGGTTTATTAGGCTCTCTGTACCAGTTCCTCCTTGCCGGTTACAGCGTTTGCTACCATGCTCTGTATTATTCTAGTCTTCTCGTGTTTTGACCATGCTATTATAGCTATTACTCTGTCTGCCATCTGTACTGACCTCTGCTTGTTTAACATTTACCTTTGGATGCTGTATGCATCTTGACTTGTTAAAGAATATTCTGGTCTGCCTGCGTCCCTGACTTCAGGGTCTCAGTTACTTTAGATTGTTACAGTTATTCTGGCACTTGTACTGATGTCAGATTATTACAGTTCCTCTTGCCTTTTACTCACACTGACTTCTGTTTGGTGATACTTTGGTTTTCTGGATATATGTATGTATTACAGATTTTTAGTCTGCTATTTAGCATTATAAGGGGCTAGTCTTCTATATTTCTTTATATGCACCAGTCTGTAGATATAAACCTATACTATTGCACAAGACCTGGGGGCACCTGAGTGCCAGTGATCATAACTTGCTCCATGGGGAATTGGGGCTGCTATAGGTGAAGAACGGAACTTCGGTTTTCTAGGTTTAATTAATTGCTGGTATACATCAGGATAGCAAAAAAGTCATCCCACTAAATGTATTGGATAACCCCCAATTTCTGCTAGCTCCCATGGCCCCATAAAAATCAAATGCTAATGGCAACTGCATGTGAGTACAATCTGAGACACATGCATTGGCAATTAGCTAGGAACATCCCAATCCAACCAGCTCCTCCCATCAGAAGAGAAAAAATGTTGCACCCCCCCCCAAGACGCCATTTTGACACACAGATTTGTGCACAAAAGTGCACTGCTAACTGGTTTCTTACACATTCATAAATGACCATGAGGAGCTCCGTAATGTAAAAACTAAAAAAATTCATGATAATATTCACTTGCATGGAGTATAAACAATAATCACATTACTAAAAGTAATGCTTGCTTTCAAAACAATCTTTGTAATCCCAAACTTGTGGTAAGGTCCTTTCAGCACCTGATACTTATTAATATGTTCACACTACTTTTTCCACTCACATGGTCTACACACATACTCTAAGATACAAGAGTTTAATGAACATTTATTTAAACAGTTCTAAATTGTTCTAAGGCGCTAATGATAAGTTCTATGGGGAGACGTATGTGGGGTAGACGTGTGTGATTTCTACACTAAGTGGGATTTTCTCACAAAGTGGACGAAAATGCACAGTTAGACAACACAGTTGGCCAAACATTGGACTACATTTGACTTGCTTTTACTCCCAGCAATAAGCTGCATCTGCCACAGCCTATTTCTGCACTACTTGTCTATTTATATGGAAGACTGCTAAGAGGTAATTCTTAAAATACCCTTGCTTTTTGCTTTTACCCCTTTTATCACAATGTCTCACAAATTGCTTTTCTTAGTCTCATTTCATGGCATGATCTTTAGGACTGTGTCATCTTTCACCCCTCCACCAACACACAAATTTGTTCATATTGCACCTGCATTACTCCACTCACCTCTATTTAACACCCATGAACTGTTGTCCTATTTATTATCTCTAACAAGTACAGCCTCCACCTGTCACCAGAAAATAAAAGGCCACACATCTTACAATCCCCTTGCCTATCTCTCGCTCACTCTGCTTCTATTAGCTGGTGATATATCACCTAATCCAGGTCCCCCACACTCCTCACACACACATACATCAGAACACTACCGTTCTATAGCAAACCTCAAACACATCACCTGTCTCCCCTCTCTTCCCAAGTCCTTTAAATGTGCCCTTTGGAATGCACGCTCTGTTTGTAACAAACTTACCTCCGTTCATGATCTCTTCCTCTCAAAAAACCTCAACCTTCTGGCAATAACAGAAACATGGCTCATGCAATCAGACACTGCCTCACCTGCAGCACTTTCACATGGTGGCCTCCATCTCACCCACACCTCCAGACCTGAAGGCAGACAAGGAGGTGGGGTTGGACTACTTCTCTCCCCACAGTGCACATACACAGTTCTACCAAATGTCCCATCACTCACGTTCACATCTTTTGAAGTACATGCTATTCGCATTTTTAATCCATTCTCCCTACGTGTTGCGGTGATCTATCGTCCCCCTGGAGCACACCAACAATTTATTGAGGATTTCTCTGCATGGCTCCCTCACTTCTTATCTTCAGACATCCCCATCATTATCATGGGTGACTTCAACATCCCCATTGATAACCCACCTTCCAAAGCTGCTTCCAAACTACTCTCTCTAACATCCTCACTTGACCTCTCCCAGTGGATTGAATCATCTACTCATAAGGATGGCCACTGCCTTGATCTTGTTTTCTCTAGACTATGCTCAGTTTCTAATTTTATTAATACACCCTTCCCCCTCTCGGATCATCACCTTATCAGCTACACTCTCACCCCCACTGCTCTAACCTCTCTACTGTCTAACTCAACCAAGCCTCCTCATACTCGTAGAAATCTTAATTCTATTAATCTTCAACAATTTTCCACCTCTCTCCAACACCTTCTCTCCCCTATCTCTACATTCTCATCCCCTGAGATGGCAGTACCTCATTTTCACCTAACCTTGGCAACGGCCCTTGATCAAGTGGCTCCAGCGACACTTCATACTACACGTCGACTTCGATGTCAACCGTGGCACACCAAAGCAACACGAAATCTTCAAAAACTGTCCCGTAAAGCAGAACGGCACTGGCGTAAATCTCGAAGCTCTAATGACTTCTTCACATATACTTCTGTCTACCACTCCTATCGAAATGCTCTGGACACTGCAAAACAAACATACTTTCAATCTCTTATCTATGCTCAGGCTTCTAACCCCAAACGCCTTTTCAATACATTTAATCATCTTCTCAATCCTCCCACCCCGAACCCTCCATCTACTATCAGTGCTCAGGATCTTGCTTCCTGCTTCAAGGACAAGATTGACAAGATCAGACTAGAAATGGTATCCTCTTCCTCAACAAGCCATCAGCTCATTTCCTTCCCACTACCCTCTGACACCCTTTCTTCATTTGACCCCACAAATGAAGAGGAAATTTCTACGCTCTTCTTATCTTCCTACTCTACCTCCTGTCCTCTTGATCCTATTCCCTCGCAAATTGGTAGATCCCTGTCTTCTGTGCTCATTTCACCTCTAACTCAAATCTGTAATCTCTCACTCTCTACTGGCATCTTCCCATCACTATACAAGCATGCAGTGATTACTCCTATTCTAAAAAAACAAAACTCCGACCCAAACTCTCTCTCAAATTACCGTCCCATCTCTCAGCTCCCTTGCCCCTCCAAGCTTCTAGAGAGACTTGCCTACACTCGCCTCACACGCTTTCTTTCCGCAAACAACCTGTTGGATCCTCTTCAGTCTGGCTTTCGTTCTCAACACTCCACAGAGACTGCGCTGACCAAGGTTGTTAATGATCTGATCACTGCTAAGACTGAACGCCATTACTCTCTCCTAATTCTCCTTGATCTCTCGGCTGCATTTGACACCGTTGACCACTCTCTTCTCATACAAACGCTGCAATCCCTAGGTCTTCAAGACACAGTTCTATCCTGGTTCTCATCTTACCTCTCTAATCGCTCTTTCACTGTTAATTTCTCTGGAGCCACCTCTGCTCCGCTTCCCCTATCAGTTGGAGTACCACAAGGCTCGGTGCTAGGTCCTCTGCTGTTCTCTATCTATACCGCTTCTCTTGGAAATCTAATAAGTTCCTTTGGCTTTCAGTATCATCTCTATGCAGATGATACCCAAATCTATCTATCCTCTCCTGATATCTCGACATCTGTGTTGTCCCGTGTAACTGACTGTCTTTCTGCCATTTCATCTTGGATGTCCTCTCGTCAACTCAAACTTAATCTTTCTAAAACAGAGTTAATAATATTCCCACCCGCCAACAAGAGCATACCTGACATTTCTATCTCTGTTGATAACATGACCATAAATCCCACCCCACAAGCTCGCTGCCTAGGTGTAATCCTTGATTCACGCCTATCCTTTGTTCCCCACATTGACTCTATATCTAAATCATGTTACATACATCTAAAGAACATTTCCAGAATCCGCACATATCTCACACAAGACACTGCTAAAACCTTAATTCATGCACTAATCATCTCCCGCATTGACTATTGCAATTCCCTCCTTACTGGTCTTCCCAAAAACAGACTCAAACCCCTAAAATCTATTTTGCATGCTTCGGCAAGACTGATTTTCCTTGCAAATAGCTATTCCTCTGTTGAATCACTCTGTATGTCTCTACACTGGCTGCCTGTCTTCTACCGAATCCAATATAAAATACTTTTACTAACCTACAAGGCCATCAACAAAGCTGCACCAACATACATCTCCTCTCTTGTCTCAAAATATCTCCCAACTCGGCAACTCCGTTCTGCAAAAGATATGCGTCTCTCATCCACCCTCATTACATCCTCCCATTCCCGGTTACAGGACTTTTTTCGGGCTGCACCCACTCTATGGAACTCTCTCCCTCGCACAATAAGACTCTCCTCTGTTCTACAAACTTTCAAGCGTTCTCTGAAAACCTACCTATTCAGACAAGCTTATAATATTCCTCAACCACCATCTTAACCTCACTACCTTTAGCCTGTTACACAATTTCACACAAGACAACTACCCCCGGACCAACATTGTTGTGTGACAGGATCATTTAGCTTATGAGTCACCCTACCTTTGCAGTCTGGCTGGGCCAAGATGCAAAATGTATACTTAACCTCATGTGTCAATCTCCCATTGTCCCATAGATTGTAAGCTTGCGAGCAGGGCCTTCTCACCTCTTTGTCTGTTTTACCCAGTTTGTGTATTAGTTTATTACGTTTGTCCCCAATTGTAAAGCGCTACGGAATATGTTGGCGCTATATAAATAAATGATGATGATGATGATAAGTTACTCAATAGAATAAAATAACTCTATGGGTGTCTTTAAGGAACAAATGCCTTAGATGACATGTGGCTATAAATTAAGCAAAAATGGTTTATTTGAAACAGGAAAGTTCATAGGTCCATATAAATAGTCCCAAATTAGTTCATAAGAGTGTTCAATTCCCATGAAACTTCAGATGATGAATCCATATAGAAGTGATAGTCCTTCTTATCATACCTCCTCTTCAAATGGGATCTCCTCAAGGTAAACCGCACACCATCAGAGTAAGCTGGAAATCAATGCACGTAGCAGGATCTTTCTAATCCAAAACAAGGCAGAGTCTTCCATGCAAACCAGTGGTGTTAGGCAGTCAAATAGAAACAGTTCCAACCAACGCGTTTCGACCCTCCAGGGGTCTTTATCAAGGTGATAGATTGTGAGCTTGCGAGCAGGGTTCTCTTACCTCTCTGTCTGTATGTATTACCCAGTATTGTCTTATCAATGTTTGTTCCCAATTGTAAAGCGCTACGGAATTTGCTGGCACTATATAAATAAAGGTTGATGATGATGATGATGAAGGTGCATCTTGATATAGGCTTAGTCAATATTCCTATATTCATTTCATTATGTAGTCTATAAATTCAGGGAAATTGACTAAAGGTCACTTTTTTCATTAGTTCGAAATTTATTCAAACCGCCACAAATTGCCGAAAAAAGTCAATTAATTGCCCTAACTCTTTAATCTGCCAGACAGCAATTTTCTTCAAAAACCAGTGTATTGTGATATATTTTGGTTGATTTAAAACATGTAATACACCAGAAATGTTCTAAAAGCCACTTATCCTTTCTTATTCATTGGTCCATTCATTTCCGTGGTATTTCCAGTGTGTGCTCTTCAAATCGACCGTTTGTACATCCCTTCCCAAATGTCTCCATTGTCTAGATGACTGGTATACTGTAATACACTGCAGAGACACTGACAGTTGTGGTTGTGCAATACAAGTTTCAATCACTAATGAAACAGATTTAGTTATACTATGGAAATAATCATTTGCCCCCTTTTTGGTATCACAATTATTTTATCCATCTTTAATTCATTATTATTATCATATCTACAGCTTATAATGTACAATGCAGCACAATTGTATAACAATTATATTGCAGCTACTTTACTTAAACCTAAGCATTCCTAAGTACATGTCTCTGCATGACAGCCATAAAATTCAGTCCATCAGGAGAACATGTGAGTCTAGCTAGGTTGCCCTGCAATAAGCTGCAGACCCCTCTGGCAACAGTAGAGGTTCAATTGCTGTGTGACAGATGGGAAACTGGAGGTTTCTGAAGAAACCACCTACATGTAGTATGACTTTGAACCTAATCATCACTTAGCCCTTCTGTTCCTAATTAGCAGCAGTGTAGGTGTTGTTTGTCTTCACTGAGATACATGACAACCTCTGTCGCACCATGTGGTCTTTTCCTGTTCAAAATGAGTGCACTTTGATGACTAACGTCCAATAAAAGCAATATATGCATAGAGCTCACCAAGTGTAGCAAAACAAATATAGGTGGAAGTTCTTCCTTTGCTAGATTTCCTTGTGTGTCAAAATGTGAAACATTAAATGCCAAATAAAACATGTTACAGCATTTTGAAGAAATCCTTTGAGCAGTGTTTGTATAATGAACTGATTACATGTGCACCTCCCAAAGCATTCAGACCTTCACACACAAAATACACTCTACCAATGTCATCCATGTTTGTAGAGATGAGCAAGGTTGCATAAAAATTTGGCATTGATCGAGTTCTGTCATGGAACAGGTGCCATCGTCCAGTAATACTATAGTAAACATTCATTTCTGCATTGCCGTTCAGCGCAGTTCCATTCCACAATGTATTGTACATTGTATTTTGTTTTTAGATGAGATTGGTGAGGAAAATTAGCAGCCAAATTTTCAATGAGGTGAATATTTTGTGCAAAACGTCTTATTGGTTGTTAGTGCACCATCAGGATTGGTGTGTGTGTGTGTGTGTGTGTGTGTGTGTGTGTGTGTGTGTGTGTGTGTGTGTGTGTGTGTGTGTGTGTGTGTGTGTGTGTGTGTGAATAAAAGTTTAAAAACAGATGTTATCACTTGCTAGAGAGCAACAAAACCATTCTCTCACAAAAATTATATGTATTTGGAGAACACCATTAATAAGTCCTGACCAGACATCCAGCAGAGAATGTCTGTCTCGAAATAAGAAGCATTTTTATTGCATGCTACTATGTGAATACAAAAGTTAATAGAACGCTGCTTCTTTGACTCTATTGGTATTAAACTACCAGTGATTTTAGATGGTAAGTCTGAATGGAAAATTTAAGAGTGATTTGAAATTCTTGGGTCAAGTTTATTCCATACTTGCAAACAACTTTAGGGGGACAGCGAGAGGCGGATTGTGTCATTTTACGGTGGGGGGCTGGGTCAAAATGAAGCGATTCGTCGAGAATCGCATCATGATGGCCCCATCCTGCCCACTTTACTAGGGGATACCTATCTGGAATTCAGATATTCCAGGAGAGTAGACAAGCATGGTTTATTCCTTAGTTCTATGCTTCTGTGGTAATATGCTGGTTGTTTTAATTGTATATTATATTATGGCATACACCGATCAGCCAGAACATTAAAACCACTGACAAGTAAAGTGAATGACATTGATTATATCTAACATTGGCACCTGTCAAAAAAAAGGTATCTTTGCGATGTATGGCAGAGAAGAGTAACATTAACAAAACCGGAAAAACAGCTGACAGCCACATTCATAATGAGGATGTGTTAGTGTTGTGTAATATTTCACTATTTCATTGAATATATTTGTGACCTTATTGATATTTGTTCTTCTTAGCAACAGGCTGTTATTGACCGCATTGAGGGAACATACAGGTGAAAGACACAGCAGGAGGAAGACGTAGGGATGCATAAACTAGATAAGGATTAAAATGGAAAAGTCTGAACTAATAAAAAAAAATGTTTACAACCTTTAGTGTCTGATATACAATTCAATATTTTACCTACTGTAGGCCTTATTTACCAGCTATACAGCTGGAGTCACCGAAAATTTCAAATAAGTGGCAAATGAACAATATAGAATTCCCAAAAATTATAAACCATGGGTTCTTAATCGTTTTTTTGTCTGGGACCTATATTATTCCATAATTATACTTTAGTTATATATTACCAACATATTTTACAGTGCTGTAAAATGAGAGGATGATTATTCATTCACACCAGTCCCTACAATATAATTCCCTAACACAGGTGTGCACTGACACTCACACACACACTAGGGCATACTTGCCAACTTTGGCAAGTTCTGTTCTGGGAGATCGAGGGGAGGTGGATATGTGGGGCGGGGGAAGGCAAGTTGCACCATGTGTCCCCACCCTCTAAACTGTAATCACATTTCTTGACCTATTACAGCAGTGGGGGTGGGGCCAGGATAACACGAGAATCGCGTCACTTGCCCCGCCACCTCCACTTACTTTTTGAAGTGCCCGGGAACCAGGAGGTTGTCCTGCTCTCCCGGGAGTCTGGGAGGACTCCCAGAAATTCCAGGAGAGTAGGCAACTATCCACTTGGGCCAGAAGCAATTTAACCTGCCAGTATGTTTTTAGAATGTAGGAGAAAACCGGAGCACACAAACCCATGTGAACACAAAGAGAATATACAAACACCATACATCATCATCATCATCATTTATTTATATAGCGCCAGCAAATTCCGTAGCACTTTACAATTGGGAACAAACATTAATAAACAATACTGGGTAATACATACAGACAGAGAGGTAAGAGAACCCTGCTCGCAAGCTTACAATCTATGGGACAATGGGAGTTTGAAACACAAGGGCATGTGCTACATCACATTGCACACTGGACCAGCTGGAATGCAAAGATAAAAGTATTGAGTGGGCTGCATGTGTAGCAATGTTGGTCAGAGGGTTGTTCTCTTGCGTTAGCAGTGTAGAGGATGGTAATAGGGTAACCTAGGGAGATTAAGATGGTGGTTGAGGAATATCATAAGCTTGTCTGAAGAGGTGGGTTTTCAGAGAACGCTTGAAGGTTTGAAGACTAGAGGAAAGTCTTACTGTGCAAGGGAGGGAATTCCACAAAGTGGGTGCAGCCCGAAAAAAGTCCTGTAACCGAGAATGGGAGGATGTGATGAGAGTGGAAGAGAGACGCAGATCTTGTGCAGAACGGAGGTGTCGAGTAGGGAGATATTTTGAGACAAGTGAGGAAATGTATGTCGGTGCAATTTTGTTGACGGCCTTATATGTTAGTAGAAGCATTTTATATTGGATTCGTTGAAATACAGACAACCAATGTAGAGACTGACAGAGTGGCTCAGCAGAGGAAGAAGGGTTTGCAAGGAAAATCAATCTAGTCCATAGATACTTGAGACCAGGGTACTTCAGGAACAGGTAGAGGAAGGGTCTATGCCGAGGAATCTTATGTTGTGCACATTTAGAGCAGGCAGAAACAAATGATTTTACCTCTTTCAGAAGGGATGGCCACCAATAGTACCGGTTCAGGAGTTCTCCAGTCTTCTTGGCTCCAGCATGACCTGAGAAGCGAGATAAATGGGCCCAGCGTAACAACTTGAGACGTAGATGTGGTAATATGAAGGTCCGGCCTGGAGTGCAAGTAGATTTATTCACAGGAGTAAGAGCCAAGACACAACTAGGGTCAAAGATGGGATGAATGTCCTCAGGAGAATCCTGGTCTTCGGAATGAAAGGACCTAGAAAGTTAGTCTGCTTTTTTATTTTTTGATCCCTGATGGAAGGTAAGTCTAATATCAAATCTTGAAAAGAACAAGGACCATCTGGCTTAACGCGGATTCAGACATCGAGCCGAACGGAGATAAATTAGGTTCTTAGGAATTTGCGAGAGAAAAACCCACATGGATGTAGTTTCCTAGAAGCGTCACGTTGAGACAAAACTGCACCAGTGCCCACAGAAGATGCATCTACCTCCAAGAAGAAGGAACGTTGGCAATCAGGTTGCTGAAGAATAGGAGCAGTAGTGAAGGCTGATTTTAGATGCTCAAAGGCAGAGATGGCCTCGGGGGACCAAAGCTTGGGATTGGCTGATTTCTTGGTAAGAGAAGTAATGGAGGCAATGATGGTAGAATACCCCTTGATGAATTGTCTGTAATAATTGGCGAAGCCAAGGAAGCGTTGGATAGCTTTCAACCCGGTGGGCAATTGCCAATCCACAATTGCTCTTAGTTTAGCTGGGTCCATTTGAAGGGCTGTGCCCGAGAGGATGTAGCCTAAGAAAGGAATCTGAGGTTGCTCGAAAAGGCACTTTTCAAGTTTACAGAAGAGGTTGTGTTCTCTCAGACGAGTCAGTACTTGACCTACATGCTCCCTATGTGAAGGGAGGTCTTGAGAAAATATGAGAATATCGTCCAGGTAGATGATGACGAATTGATAGAGAAGGTCTTGGAAAATATCATTCATGAGGGTTTGGAATACAGCTGGAGCATTACAAAGCCCAAAGGGCATTACAAGATATTCAAAGTGCCCATCATGTGTGTTAAATGCTGTTTTCCATTCGTCACCTGCTTTAATACGAACGAGATTGTAGGCCCCTCATAAATCTAATTTGGTGAACACAGTAGCGCCTTTAATGCGGTTGAAAAGCTCGGAAATGAGGGGTAACGGATACCTATTCTTAATGGTAATAGCATTAAATCCTCGAAAATCAATGCATGGCCGGAGGCAGCCATCCTTCTTTTTAACGAAAAAGAATCCAGCGCCAGCTGGAGAGGTGGACTTCCGGATAAAACCTTTTTGCAGGTTTTCTTGAATATATGTAGACATTGCCTGGGTCTCAGGAAGAGAAAGGGGATATACACGACCACGAGGAATAGGTTTGTCAGGAAGAAGCTCGATTCCACAATCCCAAATGCGATGAGGGGGAAGCTTGGCTGCCTCCTTTTCACAGAAGACGTCTGCATACTGTTGGTATTGATGAGGTAAAGATGGTAATGACAATGCAGTGGTTAGATGAAGAGGTACTACTTTCTTCAGACAGTGAGACTGACACCGTGATCCCCAGGACAAAATTTGAGCAGTATGCCAGTCCAGAGTTGGGGAGTGGAGACGTAACCATGGCAGACCTAACACAAGGGAATTGATGGTCTTGGGAAGAACTAGGAAGGATATTTTTTCCTGGTGCAGGATTCCAATATGAAGGGTGAGGGGAACCGTCCGGAACTGAATGAAGCCTCCTGGAATATTACTGCCATTGATGGCTGTGAGGCGTACAGGACGTTCTAGTGGTGTAGTAAGAATATGATATTTTTCAACCACAGTGGCGGCAATAAAATTACCGGCTGCACCAGAATCCAGAAAAGCATCCAGCGGACTAGAGAGATTCCCAAAAAACAGAAAAACAGACAACAAGAGGTTCTCTTTGTGATGAGAACTGTTGAGGGAAAAATCAAACAAACCTAACGGGGTTCCCACTTGCTCTGTTTGGTCTGAGCGTTTTCCTGGACGCGTAGGACAACTACTGATGCGATGGGACTTCCCTCCACAATAGAGGCACAGATTATTTTTAAATCTTCACTCTCTCTCTCACTTGGAGAGAGGCGGGACCTACCCACTTGCATGGGTTCTTTTGGGGGCTTAGCGGCCCCTAAGTTATGGAAAACAGGGCGATGATTAGGACACCGAATCTGTTCCTTTTCTTGAACTCTCTTCTTGAAACGAAGATCTATTTTGACACACAATGAGATCAGATCATCCAAGGAAGATGGGAGGTCACGGGAAGCCAACACGTCTTTTATTTGATCAGATAGGCCTTGCCAGAACGTGGCCACCAGCGCTTCGTCATTCCAGCGCAGCTCGGAGGCCATTGTCCTAAATAAAATAGCATATTGTCCCACAGAATGAGAGCCTTGTCGTAAACGAAGAATTCCTGTAGCTGCACTGGAAAGCCGACCAGGTTCATCAAAAATGTTTTTGAAGGTTGTCCGAAATTCTGTATAATTTTGCAGCAAGGGGTCATTCTTCTCCCATAGGGGTGAGGCCCAGGCCAGGGCTTGACCAGAAAGAAGGGACAAAATGTAGGCAATTTTTGCCCTATCCGTAGGAATGTTTCTGGGCAATAAATCGAAGTTAATTGCGCACTGATTCATGAATCCTCTACATGACTTGGGGTTCCCATCGTACATAGGAGGATTAGGAATTTGTGGGTACATGGTAGTAGTGTTAGCAGAAGACTCAGCACATGTCTTAGATTTATGGGAGGATGTCAGAGTGTCCTGAAAAGAATCCAGACGAGAGGATACATCCTGTAAGAACTGCATGAGACGATCTTGATTGGTCTCTTGTTTTTCCACTCTCCCTATTAGGTGTTGAAATAGGTCCTTGGTAGTGGGATCGTCCATGGTGTTCCTTTCCTTTTTTGGGTCAGTGCAAACTGTTACGGTGCTGGTAGTTACAGGTCTGATAGTCAGAGCAGGCCTGTACACGACCAGATGCTAAGTCTACTAGGTTCAGAATAAGGAGGCAAGACACAATGTAGTTCTTCAATACTTCAATGAAAAACATATATATATATATAAATATGCAGATGATGATATGCAGATGTCAATTAGCCACGGCAGAGCGTGACAAGGTGGTAACCACAATAGCAGTCTATTCACAGCACAGATGATAATATGCAGGTGTCCAATAGCCACGGCGGAGCGTGACAAGGTGATAACCACAATAGCAGTGTATTCACAGCACAGATGATAATATGCAGGTGTCCAATAGCCACGGCGGAGCGTGACAAGAATAAACACAGTAACAGTCTTGTTATATGCACATGAACAGACTTGCAGCAGGCTGTGAATCAGTAGAGGCACAATAGAGAGAAAACAAAGTCTTGGTAATATGCACAAGATGATACTTGCAGCAGGGAAATCCCAGTAGAAGTGCTCCAGCACTAGGTAGAGAACTGAAACTCATACACAGGAAGACACAGGATACACAGGAGTCCAAAGAATCAGGCTAGCAACAAGTTGCACTGACAGTGAGCAGATGTCAGTGCTGAGTTTAAATAGAGCAGGTAAAGTGACCACGCCCTGAGGGTGAGTCATGTGATGCACAGAAAAACAGAGCAGACAGGGAAAGTAACAAAACCTGGTCAGGATTGTTACAAGTGTAGGCAATTCTCTCGAGAAGCTTGGAGGGGCAGATCATGACCTGGTGATAATCAAGGTCCCTAGTGTCGTGAGGCAGCAATGCTTATCACTGTGACAAAGTGCCACTCTCATTGGGCCTGATTCATTAAGGATGAGAAAGCCAAAAAAGGAGTAACTTTGCACCTTGACAAAACCATGTTGCATTAGAGGGGGAGGTAAATTTAAAATGTGATGGCAGATTTATAGATGGCATAAGGCATGTCCTAGATCAACTTTAAATTTCATTGTAAGCATAAAGCTATCAAGTATTTGTGTGTTACATGAAAAAAAAAACAGTATTTAACATATGTGCAAACTAAAAAGCTAGTTTGCACCCTTGCATTGTAACATGATTTGTCCAGAAGAAAACTCATTTTTTGCCTTACTTTCCTTAAAAAATCAGGCCCAGTATGACTGAATCTTCTTTTGCAAGATTCTCAGTTAATAATTAAAAATGTACTTCCTACTAGTTAATTACTGAATTATTTTAGTGTGAGGTTGTGTCTTTTACACACAACTAACACCTAAATGCTTAGCATTTGGCTCCACTGAGGCAGGGACTGATGTGAATAATATATAAAAGAATACTTTCTAAAATGTTCTGTGTAATTAGTTGCTGCTGTAGGTGTAACTGCAGCAGCCCTTGCTGGCAAAGCCTAGTGGCGGTACAAGTAAATGTGGGGGAACACCATGCTTTTGTCCCCCTGATTTTGTAGTGTCAGCACTGGTGTGGGTTAAGCCATACCGGACTGCTGCGATTGATGAACTTAAAGTGTATCAGTAGATGCAGCCCGGTAAGGCAGATGAAGAAGTGTATCTTTCTATGGGTATGTATTTTGCCTACTTTTTTAAAGATATATGTGGCTCAGAAGCTTAAATAAATTGCGGGATGCAATTTATACTTCCACTGTAAGTATAAATTGTGTCCGATTCTACATGAGGCCCTGATTGAAAAAACTGACAGCCCTTTAAACTACACCTTGCAGGTTGAACTATTAATTAGCCTGTTGTCTGATTGGCAGGTCAGAAGGCTTGAAAGGGGCCTAATGAACGGAGACCCTCCCTCCCCTTCTCTCCATTCACTCCAGGAAATCCTTGATCAAGCCCAAAGCTCAGTCTTTCCAATAACAACAATTTGCATTGGAAAAAACACATAGGTCAGAAACCTGGGACCTACATAAAATCCATCAATGATTTTGCAAGCATTTCTGTCACTACATCTCTCTCTCACTTTCCCTCTCTCTCTCTCTCTATATATATCTGTTCAATAGAAGGGTGAAAGAGTCCAATGACTGAACCAGCTGTATTTTGCACCAGCCACGATTAACATTTTGAGGATTCTGATTGATATGGATTGGTGTCTGTTTTTTGCTCATACACTCAGCAACATGTGGCTTATTTTGTCCGATATTATCATTGTGGCTGTCTGATCTGCTGCATGTATGGGCAGCTTCAGTCTTTCCTGTAGATTTACATGCTTTTGTTAGCACTACTGGAGGTATTGTACTTCCGATTTAGGCTTAAAGTTAATCAATTCCTAAATCTCCATTATAGCCAAGGTCCACCAAAGCAATGTGAGCTGCTGAATGACTTTGGCATAGAGCTGAAAGGTCCATATGTAAATCAGTTACCGACACTAACATTTGCAGACGTGTTGGAAGCGGACCTGCTGACAGGCTCCTAGCTGCACATCCACAGTTAATTTCAAAGCAAAGAAACTGTGCCATTAATTTATTGAAGTTGGAATTGAGTTGAACAATGTTTTCAAAAAACATTCCTCGTTATAAATTGTATCATTTAAAAAAGGAGATGCTTCCAGATATCTTTCTGCAACTCAATTTTATTTTAAATAAACTTATGGCAGAGATTTTGCATTGAAGTTGAGCGTGAGGATTTCTTTATGAATTTTTCAGACATTTAGCCCAGGTCATTCAATGACACTCTCCACAAAGCACTGCTTGATATCTGGATCTTGACAATGAGATGGTTGCTCTCATGAGTCAAAAGGCTGTAAGGGATCTCATGTGGCTGGAATGTTGAGACAGATCACATGTTTTAATTGCTAAATGTCCCAGTATTTTTGGCATTAGTTTAGGCTAGGTACACACTGAAGTGATTTCATCCAATAAACGGGCAAAACAGCCGACATACGATCGTTCGGTCGGAAGTCGGGTCAGTGTGTATAGCGACACAATGGTCTAAAGTCGTGCCAAAGTGCCGATTGTCGGGTTATTTGGTTGGTTGTACTGTTTAATATTTTCCGACCAATCCACCTAACGATCATGTAGTGTGTGTAATTTTCAGATCGATCCACAACCAATTGCAGATGTATGTTAATTTCTGTACCAGTCCCACGTGGTGTGGTGTCCGGACGTCACTCATTTTGTAATTTGGTGCTTCTAGCGGTAAAGCAATGGCATTAATGTGTATAGTATATGTGTGCCAGTTTAATTATAAACCTTTGTCAGTGTAGTCTTATAAAGACAAAGTTTTATTTATATGTGTATTGTTTATGTCTGCCCCCCTAATTATAGCAATGTGTTACTTGATTGTACACTCAATACACATTAATAAAAAGGTTAAATATGTGTATTACATTTGTCTGTCTGCATAATTAAATACATTTTTGTATATGTTTGTGTGTTTCCTATAGATATGTATAGATGTGCATTTTACATATGTCTGCTTGAATATAGTACACTTGTGTAAATTGTTCTACATCTTGCACCTGTGGTCTATAAAACCCTTTACATGTACATTTAAGATGTTTTATATTCGAACCTTTATTTACTTGTTAATGCACATATTTGTAAAATATGCAGAATAAACACACATTGTATATGCAACACATTTATTGTTGAATTGTGCTTCAAAAAATAACTTACAATGTACACGTGCTAGTGAATGTACGAAGAAAACGTGTTACCTCTTTTATGAGGTTTGGGGTGGTTACTATTGAACATGCTCTGCCCATTATTTAAATTTCTTGGGGATATTGTTACATAGTCGTTTCAGTGTGTTCAAACTTCTAATCTTTGTTCACGACAATATGGCTGTGAAAAGTCGCTTCCCAGACGGTCGGTCTTTCGTTAACCATCTAAAATGTAACTAGTGTGTACGCATTAATTGTCTGAGCGCTCGGATCTTGGTCGAAGGGAAAGTCATTGTAGAAAATACGTCAGTCGAAAAATTCTTCAGTGTGTACCTAGCCTTAGGCAAAAGTGCACCAGATAGCCTAAGGCTCACACATTCAACTTTTAATAGTCTGCAGAGCTCCAGAGCATTCACTGCAACTATTTAATCATTTGAGTTTTATATAGTTATGAAGCACATTTTGTTTCCAGTGATGAAACTCTTGTACTTTAAGGAGCATATTCAATTAGGCCCGGCGATCGCGGTTACACGAGGCTGCACGTATAAAATGACATACTGTACTGCAACATTGAGGTTTTCTCTTCACAACCCTATGGAATGCACACGAAAATCTGTGATGTTGCGGTAAAATGTTGTCAGTGGGAGCGCGTATCCTCATTCTTTAGACCTAACTCAATATGCCCCTAAGTGCTGCACAGGTATAGAATCTTTAATCCAGAAACCAGTATTTGCAGAAAGGTCCCAAAGCCAAAATAATAATAATAATTGCTGGTTTTGTATTATTTTGTCATACACATAGACATGAGTCACTGAAGGGAGCACTGCTAATGTAGATGGGTAATGCGGGTAAGACAGGCATCATTTTTTAATGCAACTTTACTGGGCTCCAAATGACAGACATCTTATCTGGAAAATTCTAATCCCCAACCAATGAAAATAATATTTCCCATATGTACACTTTCACTTTCTGATAAATTGTGGCAGTATATAAACAAATCAAGTATTGTGTGTGTGTGTGTGTGTGTGTGTGTGTGTGTGTGTGTGTGTGTGTGTGTGTGTGTGTGTGTGTGTGCATGCGCAGTAGTGAAATTTGGATTTTACACGTTGGATATGAACTGGCGTCCAACTCTACATGCTGCACTCTCTATGGTAGTATACACTACTAATCAATTTACTGTCTTGTGCAAAATTATAGCTAGGCAGCTTTTAAAGGAGGAATGCCAATTACCTACATCATTGGGTAAGGTGTCCAAAGGTTCTTATTATTTTACAAAAGCTGGCAGCAATGGCTCTTTGTCTTTGATACAACTGCCACTTCCCATAGATTTCCACTGGGATTAATGACATGTGGAAGAGGCCTTCCACATATACACTTAGGGCCTCATTTAGAGTCGGACACAAAGTCCATTTCAAGCGCATTGTGCACATTTCTTCTGACGCGCAAATGCATTAAGCATCAGTTCCATCTGCTTTTCAGACACAGTGTACACTTGCGACAGCTTGAGTCTCAGTACGAGGGAAAGGGTGGAACACAGAGTTATGTAGGCGTGACCGTGAATAATTCAGATACTATGGGCGTCTACCCGCAAAAACAACCCTAGTCGGATCAAGACGCAGACGGAACATGTCAAACAAGACTGAAAAAGTGCAGCAGGAAATAGGTGGCACAATTAGTTAGCTAGCTGCGGAAACTGGTCGCAGCTCAGTAGGGTATTATGAGTGGGACGCAAGTGGGGTTGCATCCCACTCGTAATTCCCTACCAAGCTGAAGCACACTCCCACTCATGCTCTTGCATGTACGTCTTAGACGCACATTGAGTCCGACTCTAAATGAGCCCTTACAGTGTAACATGTACTGAACACATAGCACCTTCCACACTAAATATATCATTCAGTCTAATGCTCGCAATATAACATAGCAAAGAATAAAATAATGATATCGAAATAAACACATCGAAATAAGATTAGAAATTTAAATGGCATGAATGAAAAGACCGTTACACACCTTGATATAGTAGATTTTTGCAAATTATGCATTATTCTCTGTCATTCTCTGCGTTATCCTTTCTGCCATCAAAGGCATCAAAGATATTTAACTGCAAAATACAAACTTGTAAAGGGAATTCTGTCTGTGCTCTAGCTGAAATAAAACCACACCATGGAATTTCCTTTATGCTCAATATCGTTATACTGCTGATTTATATTTGACTTTTCTTTGGCATGTACCTGCTAAGCACAGAGACTTAACACTTTACAAAGCCAGAGAGACCTGGTTTCCACCTTGAGAATATGAGGAAATAAATAGAGATAGCTTCCGCACTTGCAGGGAAAAGGAAGGTAGGATACAGTATATAAAAAAGGAGAGGAATAATACATTCTGGGCAGTGAAAAGGCTAATGTGCTGTGGAAGAGAGGGAATTTAATCTAATTTAGTTGGAGGGTGTCTGTCTGTGGTATTGTTTTTGGGAGTGTGGGAAGAGAGGAGTGAAGCTTCACTAGTGAATGGTTCCTCCTGAGCCAGAAGCAGTGGGGAGTCCCTAAGACTCCACTGATCCAAAGCCAGCCTATGAAAGAGGGATTAGAGAAATGTTCTGATTTGCAATTCACACTAATGCACCCCGCAGAACCTTTGGTAATATTTCAAACCACATTTCAAGGGAAGCACCATTAAAGTGACCAGCTATATTGTATGAGAAGCAGCACGGTACAGACCAACCATCCATTTCATGACCTTGGTGTGCCATTACTTCACTACCTCCCACTGAACTCAATAAGCACCACAGGAGTACTATCCTGACTGTGCCAGCGCTACGGGATACAGCCATTCCCATATATAGCTAAATAATTACTTTGTATCACTTGTTGTTAGACTTGAAAAATGATATTGTTGTAAACATTCCAGTGCTCACAGTCTGCGTATAAGTTGCAGTTTGTCATTTATATATTAATTTCCAACAGTGCTGAATAGTAAGACAGTACATAGTAATATATACATATAGGACCTCATTTAGAGTTGGATGCAATTTACGCTGAAGTTGTAAGTGTAAATTGCATCCCGTAATTTACACAATATTCTAAGTCGAACGGATCTAAGAATACTGTGCAGATTGCACAAACACGCCTCTTTATCTGCCTTCTGGGCCAGCGTGCAAATGTATCATGCACATTACCCTGTAAAACAGATAATTAAATTTAAAAAAATGTAAAAAAAAAAATTGTTCTTCTAACCCCCCCCCCCCACCCTCCCCCCCAAAACAGCACAAGGGTTGGTTATGTGGTGTGGGAGGGGGGTGCACACCTTCTTTTTAAATGTAATTATTTTTCATTTTGTTTCTTAATATAGCAAGGTATCTTCCACCAGCTGAAAGCACCCGCAAAAGATACGTCTCCTAGAGACCGATCTGCAGTTGCTTTCAACTTAGAATAGCATGTAAAGAGCGTGAACACGCCATTACATTGCTAGGTTCATCCACTATCTCTCCCTTTACACCTCTCTAAGGGAAGAGAGGTGCAACGGGGACACCTGTCTCAGTCGGCGTGGCAACTGAGATGGATCTTTGGCCAAAAGTGCTTTTTGTGCTGAACAGAAGGACTTGCGTCTGACTCTAAATCAGGCCCCTAGCGAATATTTTAAAAATGCGTTTGCAAATACTGTTATATATCACACAAATCAACCAACGACCATGCACACATTATTATAGTTACAACACATACCACAGTACTGTTAAATGAGGTTCCAAACACAATGAAGAACTGTACTGTGACTACCACTGGGACAGGAGTGCTACAGTGAAAATGAACTATATTGTGCCCTAACACCATATATTAGACATAAAACCTGTTGCTTTAGAATCATGGGAAGTGCATTTCAGCAAAAAAATAGATTTTCGAATACTCTGCAAATAGCTTTGGAATATTCTAGATGATTGTATTAAGTGAATTTAAAATATTGGTGTGTTTTGTCTTGACTATTCTGTATGTATACTAGAGGACACATGTTGGTTTGGTCTGTTAATTGAATACATACAAATACATACAAATGAAACACACATCAAAAGGAAGAGTATTGCAGCTCCAAAGATTCTAATTGAACCTGTAGCATTCCAGATTTCAAAACATGGAAAGGTTTTTTAAAGTGTAAAAAAAACATCTTTACAAAACATCTATATAAAGTTGTTGCTCTATCATCTTAAAATACTACAATATTTGCTTTCTAAATGTAGCAATTGACAATTAGACATCTTCAGCTTTCTGGCTGAGACAAGGCAGTCAGGCAGATATTTGAGAACCAAAGTTGTGCAGTCAATGACCCATTGTCCGGCAAAGCGAAGATAATTATTATTTAATCTGATCATTAAAGCCTTAAAGTTGAGAAGCACTCCATGTATTTATTGAGGGTTTTACAACTTATAGCACATATGTCCTTGTTTGTTTTGTAACAAGAGCTCCTCTTGTGCAAATTACCAAACAATATTTTCCCTGACCTTGACAGTTTTAATTAACTTGTAACTTTGCAAAACCATGATTTACTCTGCTTTTAATGTGGAAGTGTCAACATATTTCTTCTCCAGGGATCTGGGGTTTGTTACTAATCCCTCCTCACAACACCCTGGCTGTAGCAGTGTAAATGTAGCCTGACTGTAACACACACTGAACAAACATCAGTTTGCTATATGCTTCAGATCCATATCTAAAGCATCGGAGGGGTTACTTACTGTCTGTCTGCCTGTGATCTAGGAACATTACATTCTACTGCCGCATTATGTCTACAAAATATTTAGCTACGGTTTAAATTTTTACATTCCTCATTAAATATTCAGTTTGTAAAATATTCTCTCATTGAGAGTTATATTTTTCAGGGCCTAGAGGTATAAACAATTAATGGCACTTCTTCAAATATTTATGAGTGGGAGCGAGTGCATCTGCGTTCTAGGACGCAGCAAAGGGTTGCTATTAGAAAATCCTGCTTAATATTGCAAAGTTTCATTAAAAATATAAATTCTCCACGCTGGAAGTGTATAAGGTCTAATAAGATTTCCCATTAATTTAAACATATCGCTATTCCCACAACGAAGTAAATGCTTTCTTTCTCCCCTTTCATCCGTGCTTAAATATGTAAATAAAATGTCCAAAGTCATTCTTCAAAGAAGACAAAAGACATACTAAAGGCAACCATAAAATTCTTTCCAATTCTCCATAACATTTGCCAGAGGGGGGTGGCAGGCTGCAGCCAAGGCTAGCAGCGGGGAGTCGGATCGGCTCTTCTTAAATCCCACACGCAGGAAAGCGTTTCTCCCTGAGCCTTCCAGCCCCCTCTCTTGTATTAGGTATACAGGACTGCCCCACTTACTTGTTTCCCTAACTCCTGTATTCGGTTTCAGAAAAGAGGCTTGAGAAATAGATTAATTAAACCCTCTTGTTGGATCAGCATTACGTTATTTTGAATAAATAAAAAATAATACCACTTCTCTTTACAACTTAACAGTGTATATCACATACTAAATAAATCCAATAATAATTACGAGGTGCATACTTTGGATCACTATATATATATATATATAATATATATATATATATATATATATATATATATATATATATATATATATATGACTTGAAAATAATGATTTTTAATTTACATTACATTCAGTTGGGTGCATTTAAGTTGGACTGGGAGTAGCTATAGCTCAAAGGAGTTCTCTTTAAAAAAAAAAACCTTTAATGTGTTTTCTATCTAGAAGCAGGGTTATAAAATGAGGGCATGTACTCTGAATCAAAGTGACCACTGGTAGATTGAGAGATAATTAAGATAATCGTGTAAGATTAGTTTGACTACAAATGGGAGTCTTTGAACAGCAAAGGCTGATGTTTGTCCCAGTGATGTAACTAATAAGTGTTGGCCTCTCTGGCAAGGGGTAGGGTCTTTACTTCAATCTAAATAAACATTGTCAGCATCTCCCCTGTTTCACAGGCAAACAGCACTTTTCCAGTTTGAAGTCTGTTTGTCCACCCCTTGCATCATCTATTACACTGTTATTATCTGAAAACCAACAGCTTTCCTCCTGGAGGGGTATCAGCAGGAGGAGTCTGAATGTTTTAGACAAGTCTTTGTGAGTTCATCAGTCTGTCCCCTACACTCCTTTATAATAATGTTGCAAATTAATTCAATGTGCTCTGGGGGGGCTGAGAAACTGCAACTGTGGCTTTTCTAAAGATGATATGTGATAGATGAAGCCACCTTCCGAGACTGGGTCAGTAGGGCAATTAAACCTCTCTCTCTCCCAGAATGTGCCCTGCTGGCTCCTATGCAATACGTAATTCTTTGTGTCCTGAAAGGGTTCGTGGTGTGTCAGACAAAAGAGAGAAAGACAAAATGAATAAATATTATTAGCATTCTACCTTACTAATATGTCTATTTAACTGTGCATGTGCATTAACTCTTCTCCTGCCTAAACTCTCAAATAGAAATGATCCCAGTTTCAAAAACACAAAAATAAGTGTTACATCTTTGTACGTTTAATGTTTCCTGAGGAAACAATGAGAATGTACAGCCCTTGAAGTCAGTTCTGATAGTGGCAATAAACTGTAAGTCTTTGTGTTCCCCGGCAGTGAACAAATACAGAATAAACAGGTTCAAAAGCCAAGTGTTTTGTTTACAAACAGTTGAGTCTACTACCTGCTCCCCCTCACTTCCTACCTGCACTTGAGAGCGATTACTTTGTAGACACTTTAAAAACTTCCCTGGGGAGGGAGGAGGTGGAGCAGGGAAAGTGTGGGATCGCAGCTCTGTGCAGGGGTCCTGCTTGAGGACTAGAGCCGTTCCGACCCATTGCAAAGTAATCAACGTGTCAGCTTCACCTTTCTTATGCAAAGTAGATGTCGTATGCAAGGCGGATCTCCAACAGGTTTTTTTTTTTTTTATCCCGGGGCACAGCCCCCAAAACAGCTGCTCAGGCTCCAGAGAGAGGAGTGAGGAGGAGTGTCTGGATCAGTGCAGACTGCAAGCTCCGATCGCTGGGAAGTGAAGCATATTCACTTGGTTGTCTCACCCGGGAAGAAGGATATAGGCACAGCCTGGCACATCTAGCTCCTACAGACAGCAGCCCACGAACATGTGCGTGGAAGAAACACCGCTGGGAGGATACTGATCACTCCCGAACTACAATACCGACAATCCAGTCTCTTCCCTCAACTTCCCGGCATCTCCAAGGTATCCCTGCAGCTGCGGGTCCCAAGACTGGAGCTGATTCACTGCTAGCCCGGTCCTTCATCGGGGACTGGATAGACACTCTGTACATTATCTAGGAGTTATGCAGCTTTGACTTCCGTCTCCGTCACACTGTATTATCCCAGCCTGTGACTAAACGTTAAAGGACTGTTCCCCTGTGAGCTACAGGCATGGATATTACAGCACAGATCTCCAAATCCGCACTGCTTTTACTGCTTGGAATATGCCTGTGCTCAGGGATCAGCTCCATAGACACAGACCGGAATGGTGATGATAAGTGTCAAGCTATAGAGATCCCTATGTGTAAGGACATTGGTTATAACATGACCAGGATGCCTAACCTGATGGGACATGAAAACCAGAGAGAGGCAGCTATCCAGCTACATGAGTTTGCCCCGCTGGTTGAGTATGGCTGTCACACTCATCTGAAGTTCTTCTTGTGCTCCCTCTATGCTCCAATGTGCACCGAGCAGGTGTCCACCCCGATCCCTGCTTGCAGGGTAATGTGTGAACAGGCAAGACACAAATGCTCCCCTATTATGGAGCAGTTCAATTTTAAGTGGCCGGATTCTCTGGATTGCAGCAAATTGCCTAACAAAAACGATCCCAACAACCTGTGCATGGAAGCCCCAAACAATGGATCTGATGATACCCCTAGAGGATCCAGTATTCTTCCTCCGATATTTAGGCCCCAGAGACCCAATAATGGCCATGATACGCAGCCTAAGGACATCCCAAGCAGAACAATCTGTGAGAACGCAGGAAAGTTTCACCACGTGGAAAAAAGTGCGTCCTGTGCCCCTCTGTGCACTTCTGGAGTTGATGTGTATTGGAGCAAGGATGACAAGAAATTTGCCTTCATCTGGATTGCTATCTGGTCCATCGTGTGCTTCTTCTCCAGCGCTTTCACTGTCCTCACTTTCCTCATAGATCCCCAGCGCTTCAAGTACCCAGAGAGGCCTATTATCTTCCTGTCTATGTGCTACTGTGTATACTCTGTAGGTTACATAATCCGCATGTTTGCTGGAGCCGACAGCATAGCCTGTGACAGAGACAGTGGGCAGCTATATGTCATCCAGGAGGGTCTGGAAAGCACTGGCTGCACCATAGTTTTTCTTATCCTGTATTATTTTGGCATGGCTAGCTCTCTGTGGTGGGTGATTCTGACACTGACATGGTTCCTGGCTGCTGGGAAGAAGTGGGGTCATGAAGCCATTGAGGCTAACAGTAGCTATTTCCACCTAGCTGCCTGGGCCATCCCAGCTGTGAAAACCATCATTATTCTAGTGATGAGGAGAGTGGCTGGTGATGAACTAACAGGGGTCTGCTATGTTGGAAGCATGGATGTCAATGCCCTGACTGGCTTTGTGCTTATTCCCTTGGCCTGTTACCTCATTATAGGAACTTCTTTTATCCTGTCTGGGTTTGTAGCTCTTTTCCACATCAGGAAAGTGATGAAAACAGGAGGGGAAAATACTGACAAGCTGGAGAAACTAATGGTCAGGATTGGGGTATTTTCTGTCCTATACACAGTCCCGGCCACTTGTGTCATTGCTTGTTACTTCTATGAGCGACTTAACATGGATTACTGGAAAATACTGGCCACACAAGATAAGTGTAAAATGAACAGTCAAACTAAGACTCTGGATTGTACAATGACAAACTCTATCCCAGCAATAGAAATATTCATGGTCAAAATATTTATGTTATTAATTGTGGGCATTACCAGTGGGATGTGGATCTGGACTTCTAAAACCTTGCAGTCATGGCAGAATGTCTTCAGCAAGAGATTAAAGAAAAGGAGCAGGCGAAAACCTGCCAGTGTCATTACAAGCACAGGAATCTACCAAAAAAAACAGCCGCAAAAAATTCACCACGGAAAATATGAATCAGCCCTACAGCCTCCCACCTGTGTATGAGCAGGGGAGACATTAGGCTTCTCCTTTCAGTCAAGCAAACCCGACTATAAACTTGTTTTCTTAATCAGCACAATGCAGCAAGCCAAGGTAAAACGATCACTTTACAGAAAAGACATTTAAGAGAACTGGAGCTTCATTTATTCAGTGGAGCTTTGTCAGGACTTTCCATGAAATGCCCACTTACATTACTAATTTGTGTGGCCAGATGTATAATCCCTAGGCTGAATGATGTTTAACAGTTGCATTTACTGAACTTGGATATCCAGTAGTTATCCCAAAGACTAGTTTGCCGCAAGTGTCTGGGAGCACTACTAATAGCTACTGAAATGCTTGAAAATACAAACTAAATTTTTTTTTTTGTTTTGTAAAATGCAACCCAACTAGTTAGAAAATAAGATATATTTAGGATGTTGACCTTCTGACCTCAGAGGCACTGAAAAAAAAAACAAGCTGTTTCTCTAAAGACATAACTGCAGTGTTTAGTCCTGTCACTGGGAAATAATGTGCAATATTTATTTTT
Source organism: Mixophyes fleayi (assembly GCF_038048845.1). Classification (NCBI taxonomy): domain Eukaryota; kingdom Metazoa; phylum Chordata; class Amphibia; order Anura; family Limnodynastidae; genus Mixophyes; species Mixophyes fleayi. The sequence goes on along the minus strand of NC_134402.1, from coordinate 348,911,868 downwards.
TCTCCCCACTACTTAAAACGAGAATCATGTAGGTTTCTGCAAGCAGAGCAACAAAAGATGTTTCTTGACAAAAGAATTGAGGGTCCTTCCCTCGGAAGTCTTTTAGTCCTACCCTGTGGCTTTTTAATGGAAATCAAGCCAAATGTTATACACGTTGGGACTGTTTGGTTAAAAAAAAAAAAGAGATGGATCAATTCAAAGGGCTTATTGACTCTTTCTATTGTGAACCAAATTCTTGCCATGAATAGATCAAAAAGCACTAGATACTGCAAAGGGAAACTTTGTATATTGTGTTGCTCTTTGGTGCGTGGGACATGCACAGTTGTTGTTTTTTTCTGTACATATATAAATATATATATATATATATTTGTAACATACAATTATTTTTCCTGCTCTACTATTTTATTAAAAAAATAAATAAAATAATGTTCTTTAGTTTGAGAAGTGTGTGAATTCCTCAGCCTTGTGAAGTATCCCTATATGATTATATTGATGTCTCTGACAATATGGGATATCCATTGACATTTAGGGCCCGATTTTGAGTTAGGAGCAAAGCAGAGAAAAAGAGCAAATTTGCACCTTGGCAAAACCATGTTACATTAGAGAGGGAGGTACATTTATAATGTAGGGACAGATTTATAGTTGGGACACGGCATGCCATAGATCAACTTTAATTTCAGTGGAAAGATAAAGTATTTGTGTGCTAGATGAAAAAACAGCCGGTATTTTTTTTGTGTGCAAAAAAATAAGTCGATTTGTACCCCTTGCTTTGTAACATGGTTTGTCCAGGTGCAAATTTGCTCCTTTTCTTTGCTTTGCTCCCAGCTCAAAATCAGGTCCTTACTGTGGGATCCTTCTGTACCAAATAGGTTAAAGGTGAGTTGGCGTTCTCCTCTGTAACAATCCAGAATTTGATACAACATACAGAGTGCACTTTAAGGATTGTCCCTGCTAGCGCATGATATGGATATGCTTTTAAATACTTTATCTTCTGCTATATTATATCTGCTTTCAAAGTCTGCAGATCATAAACCTGAGATTTGGATGACTTTCCAAACTGTGAAGTCTCTTCAAAGGATTTCTCCAGTGTATTACAGAAAGATGAATAATCTGTTCTATGGTGTGTAACACAACAATTGGCTTTCAAAAGAAACAGTGTTTCATTTAAATAGCAAAGAAAGAAAGAAAAATCCAATGGCAATATGTTGGTCAGCTACCAAATTCTCTTTGAGCACTGGATCGTTAACAATCTCCCTCTTCTATCAGTGACATATAAACTATCTTATACCCCCTTTAGTTTCTAATTCTGCTAAATTGGGCAACAAATGCTTAATGCCCACCCAGTAGACTTAAATATGAAATAGAAAAGAAACAAGGAATTCATTACTCGATTAGTGACCAGGTGTATATTATCTTACAAACTATATTGGCTATCGAGGGATACAAACACTGTGATCTGTGTTTCCACTGTACTTGTAAAACTACTGCGCCCAGACATCATAGAAAGGTGTGGGCTGGTTGGGAGTGGCACTGAAGACATCACTTTTCACAAGCAGGTTTGCAGGGACATGCCTAGCCCAGGGACTATCTAAGTTGATCATTTAACCTGTCGCATATTGTCCTATAATATGCCAAAGTGCCTGAGGAGTAACAAGTACTGGCGCCCTCCCCCATTTTAATGTATGACTTTAATGAATGCGTTCAGTTTTTTAGATCTTAACTGGAAAGAATAAAAGTGTTCTGTGTGCAAGGCTGGAACTTCCAACAGATAATCCTGTTACGGCTCATCCCGGTGGATGGAGAGAAGGGTATTTCCCTAAGCCTCAAATGTTCAAAGACAAGTTTCTAAATAAGCACTGACACTTATATCTGGGCTACTATATCCAATTTGTTAGATCCTCTAAAACAGGCTTTGGAAAGCAGAGGCCACCAGCTGTTTTGGAACTACAAATCCCAGCCTCGCCACTACTTTATAGACAACTAACAATCTACGCAAACTGTAAATTTGTATTTTGTGTATATTTAGTATGTACAGAGCGGTTACTAGCAGCAGAAAATACTAAGGGCTAGAATTACTAAGCTGCGGGTTTGAAAAAGTGGGGATGTTGCCTATAGCAACCAATCAGATTCTAGCTGTCATTTTGTAGAAGGTACTTAATAAATAAAAAGCTAGAATCTAATTGGTTGCTATAGGCAACATCTCCACTTTTTCAAACCCGCAGCTTAGTAAATCTAGCCCTAAGATGTTTGACACATTTTCTTCATAGTTCTAGGAACTTCAAGAAGAAATCTTATATTTATTTTCTCAGAGATATTTTTTTCTTTGAAGGATTAACAAAAAAAAATCAACCTTTTTTGGTTGCAAACAGTTTAAACGCATAATTGGTTATATACAGATTTTGTTGGGCTTTTTCTATCGGTAGTAGACATTATTTAATTCATTTTCATGCACATTTAATAAAATTATTTAGAATTGCACAACATCTTCAATCTACACCAGCTGGCTACTTTACTTTTGGTAACGTTATATAATACAATTTGTAACAGCTTACAAGCGGCCAGTTCTAACATAGTTACATTTAATTATAAACAGCTATAGCAGTTGTGTCAACATCTAAAATACAATACAACATTTTTCATGGACAATAAGGTATTTTGTTTTACAGTTCCCCTGTGTGATGTCTCACAGGAAAAGGAACAATCTTCTGTTTACTAGAAAACCCCATCTATATTTTATCTATCTATCTATCTATCTATCTATCTATCTATCTATCTATCTATCTATCTATCTATCCACACACACACAACTGTACTAAGGTTTGCTTACCATATGGGAAAGTAGTTTCATGTCACAAAATATCGATCCAATTTTATATTTTTTGAAATTGTGTATATATTTGTTAACTAATTGATCACAGGTAACTCTGTGCTGCTTACTTTGTCAGGTTTTGTATTAAGGAGTGCCCTGTCACAGAAACAAATGGATGCTTTTTAATATGACATGGAGTAGCCAGAAGTGCCATATGTGTTGAAAAAGTAATCTAAATGTGAGTGGTATTTTTATGAATGATCCAAGGTAGCCCGTTTATTACTGTGACAGCACATTTATGAATACAGGAAGTACTAATATACCCCGCATGTGCTGCGTGGAAGGTTGGAGTGGAACTAGCGGGGTTCAAGAGAACCACTGGCAAACACGGTGCAGCAATCACAGAAGTTTTTCTGAATATATGGAGTGATCATATAATAATATGTGGTTATTTTCTATATAATGGCATATTATATGTTAATGATATCAGTTATAGGTATTCTTTTGTGTCTGCCAGGGAGCTATAATTATACAAAACATTTTGTTCTTGAGAGAAGTTAATAAATATAATATTTATCTAAGATCCACATTTGTTCTTTCACTTGTGTTTTATTCTCAATGCAGTGAAGATGTGAGCTGGCTCTGTAATGTCTATAACTGATTTCTCATTGAATTTAGCAGTAAAGCCTATTGACACATTAGGCACCATTTATGTACTATATAGTGAAGTAGCATTTCACAATAACAACAAAAACCCTACAGGAAACCTGCCATGCCAGATAGGCAATCCTCATTGTTTATAACATATATGTATCAGCTTACAAGGCTCAGGCCCCAGTTTAAATACTTCCCCTGTTTTACACAATACATTAGAAGCTTGGAATATCTATATACTTGGACACCTGCCTGTTGGTCAGCATGTATATGCAAAGTGGAGTTGAGTGAAGGTGATACAGACAGGATCTAGGGCCTGATTCATTAAGGATCTTAAATGAAGAGGATTCTTATTTCAGTCTCCTGGACAAAACCATGTTACAATGCAAGGGGTGCAAATTAGTATTCTGTTTTGCACATAAGTTAAATACTGACTGTTTTTTCATGTAGCACACAAATATCAACTTTAAATTTCAGTGTACAAATAAGCTATCAAATATTTGTGTGATACATTAAAAAACAGTCAGTATTTAACTTATGTGCAAAACAGAACACTTATTTGCACCCCTTGCATTGTAACATGGTTTGTCCAGGAGACTGAAATAAGAATCCTCTTCATTTAAGATCCTTAATGAATTACGCCCCTAGTGTCTTTGACACAAATAGGTGTAATTACTATTTTTCACATGTTTATGATATTATGCTCTCCTATAAATATAGCTCTATAGCAGTACAATGAAATGCCAGTGCTAATAACTCAGATATTACACAGACCGGATAGAATAAGAAGTACAGAAGGAAATCTCTTACAGTCAATTAGTAATAGTAAATACATGATTAAGTATCTTAAACTCTGTCAGGATAGGCAGACATAGGGCCTGATTTTGAGTTAGGAGCAAAGCAAAGAAAAAGAGTAATTTTGCACCTTGGCAAAACCGTGTTGCATTAGAAGGGGAGGTAAATTTAAAATGTAGGAACAGATTGGTAGTTGGGATATGACATGTGATAGATCAACTTTAATTTCAGTGTAAAAATAAAGCTATCAAGTATTTATGTGCTACATGAAAAAACAACAAACAAGTCAATTTGTACCCCTTGCATTGTAACATGGTTTGCCCAGGTGCAAAGTTGCTCCTTTTCTTTGATTTGCTTCTAACTCAAAATCAGGCCCATAATATATAGATTTTTCCTCATTGTTACATATATCATAGATCCTACAGCTGACAGTTTTGACATTGGGATTGATTTAAACTACAGACAAATTTCATAATCAGTTTTAGGACTTTGACAAAAAAAAAATAAGCTGATACCTACATTACATTTACAACAGTGAGCGTATGTGTAATGTGAAGTATTGTTATGTAGTGTACATAGAAAATATAAATGTCTGTTACAGTTTTCCTTCCAATCTCAATACTTCCATTTGTGGCCCAACACATTTGTAAGCAAATAATAGCCTTCCTCAAGATCCACCTCAGGCAAGGTGGCTGCATAACAATAATTTTTTGGGGAACCTGTCCAGTAATAGCAGAATGGATGGCCAATCTCCAGGACAGAATTTGGAGCTAGATTTACTAAGCTGCGGGTTTGAAAAAGTGGGGATGTTGCCTATAGCAACCAATCAGATTTAGCTGTCATTTTGTAGAAGGTACTAAATAAATGACAGCTAGAGTCTGATTGGTTGCTATAGGCAACATCCCCACTTTTTCAAACCCGCAGCTTAGTAAATCTAGCCCTTGATGTCACATGTCCCTTGGTCAAAACAAAATGTATTTGGAGAAAAATACCTTGAACCTGTTCGTCCCTCTGTTTAATGTTTTGGAAAAATCATTAGATCGACCAACTTGTAGCTTTTCTAAGCTCCAAAAGATCAGTTTGTTGTGTCACGCATGTAGCTCAAAGAGCAGATGTTTTGGTCTTTTATGCGGGATTTTGAATATTATATTTGAAATTCATGTATGGCTTGGAAAAAAAAATGCAAAATGCTATAGATGCCTAATGTTTTCCAGTGTTTAAGGCAGCATTTATTAACGCTGACAGCAGTATGATAAATCACTCGTTGCTTTTAAATGGTGGGCATGTTGATTATCTGGTCTTGCTGCTTGCTTTGATCAGAAGTGACAAGCTTGTCAGTTTTCTGGCATGTTGCCTTGGTTCCATTCTTCCCTCAGGGAAGATCAGCACCTGTTTGCATATGCAGGCCTCTTTACCTCACTGCCCTATAGCACTGTGCGTAGGGGGGGAGCCCTGGTGGGAAAGGGGTTAACAAAGCTTTCAGTCCTGAACTTTGCACACATATAGAAATATTACTACATGTACACAACAGCTAAAAAGAAGATAATTCTAATCCAAACTCTTATTTTGTTCTAAAACCTCTGTTGTTGAATTAAAGAATACAGTTCTGTAAATGAGTGCAAGCCTAATTTGGCAAGTGAATTAGATTATGTAAAACAAGAAACTTCAATATGTTAGGCATTTATAGCTATTTATATTACATTTTAAAGGTTATTAGGAGGTGATCAAGATAACCTGTCACCATTACTTTCCATTGGGCTAAAGACCTTTTATTTCCACTCAGCTTTCCCTGTGTGTCCTATGTACACAAGATACATATGCGTTTGCTTGTAACTCTAGATAACATGCTTGTGAAATATATCTAAAGCAACAGAGTTTGCACTGTCAAAATCTCCTGTCTTAAAACAGCTTTGTATTCTAATGAGCGAGCACAAAGCACGCTTTAAAAGTCCATAGTGTATTATAGTGAAGCAAATCTACTGGCCCCTTGGCATACATTCACACCGCTTACAATCACAAACACTTTAAACATATTACAAGCTCTCTTTTATCCCAAAGGAATGACGTAAAGGAAAAAATAGTATAGAAACATCTTATGTGAACTCGTGAAAGCAAATTAAGTCTACAGAGAAAATTCTTTTTTAAACTAAAATGTCTCTGTAAAAGTCAGTTAACAAGTTACTTGGGCAGAATTCTCTATGCTCACATACAGTGGCTCAGCTAGAGGTGGATACATATGTGCTCAGAGTGTTCCTTGGTTATATTTGCTCGTAAGATAAAGCATACTTATAAGCATATTTTGAGTCAGACACATCGCAAGATATATCCGGCTGAAAAAAACAGTAGCACTTTCATTCCGGTACACATCAAGGACCTCATTTAGAGTCAGACGCAAAGTCCATTTTAGGCGCAACGAACAAAAAAACACTACCACGCCTGTGCAGCAAGCACCAAATCCGCCTGCATCTTGGACGCAATTAACACTTGTGACAGCTTGCGACTCACTACGAGAGAATGGGAGGAACGCCGAATTGTGAAGGCGTGACCATGTAAGTACATCCTAGTCGCAGTGAGGCGCAGACGCAACACACGTCAAAACAGGGCTAAAGCTGTGCGGCAAGAATTTGGTGGCGCAAGCAGTTAGCTAGCTGCAGGAACTGCTCGCAGCTCGATAGGGTATTAAGAGTGGAACGCGACTGGGGTTACTTGCCACTCGTAATACCCTACCAAGCTGCGGCACACTCCCACTCCTACACTTCTTAAACGGAAATTGCGTCCGACTCTAAATAAGGTCCCAAGAGTACAAGTGTGTATGGTTACGCCCCATGACAGCACAGAGATGTGGCTTGCCAGTATTAGTGGTACATGCTAAAGCCGCATTACCCTACTTGTATACAATATAACAATATAGTGAAGTGTCATATGCACAAGAGAAAAAATGTTTTGTCAGTGTTATTAATAACTTGAAAGTTACATTTTCAATCTAAAATGTACTTAAAGACAAACACAAATCTAAAATACAAATTAAATAAAAACATCTGTTGTTTTCCCATTTAAAACACACACATAAGTATTCTTTCCTGCTATAGTCCAAATGGAAATATCAATTAAATAATGCAAATAGATGTCCATTACTTCATATGACTGTATGTGGTAGGCATGGGACTGTGATGAGCATGAGACCGATGGTGCTGTATAATGTGCATGTGTTAATATGTGGTGTGTTAAAGGCTGTAATGTTGGACACAGGTCTATATGTGGCAGGTATGGTGACTATACATTGTGGGCATGAGGCTGTTATCCTAGACAAAAAGCTTTATGTGGTCGGCATGGAATATACATTGTGCACAAAACGGATGATGCTATTATTCTAGAAATGGCGATAGGTGGTAGGTATGGGACTATATAAATCGGGTAATAACCTACTATCCTTCACACAGGTCTATAAGTGGTAGGTATGTTGACTATACATTGAGGCATGAGGCTGTTATCCTAGACACAAAGCTTTATGTGGTCGTCATACATTGTGCTATAGGACTAGACTTTTCTCTCCCTGGTCAAGTCTTGGTCTTTTACCAACTGTCTGTCATCTATCACATCAGTGGGCTAACCTAAGGTCATTGACCTGTGGACCTCCTGCAGCAAAATCCATTCTGCCTTGGTGAAGAGCAGGGATTTGTTAGTCTCCGCAGCTTGGGAAGGCCAGCGCTAACACTGACTTATAGAAAACTCCTGAGAATCGTTACAGTAGGTAAGGGAGGCCCAGCAATGCCAGTCCACCCTCCTAATGACCATGCTCTGCTCTACTGTACATGTTCAGAAGAGCAGAGGTGGGGCCTCGGGAAGGTGTTACCATCATCACCAGGGCCTCCACCAAATATTGTGTTCTACCCCTAGGTATGAAGTATGCACTGTGTTGCTTCTGTGGGTATGGGAGAATACACTGTGTTCTGACCCTGTGTATGGGAGTATACACTGTGTTCTGACCTTGGGTATGGGAGTAAGCATTGTGTTCCGTCCTTGGGTATGGAAGAATACATTAAGGTCTGCCCCTGGGTATGGAAGTACACATTGTGGGCACAAAGCTAGTATTCTAAGCTCAAGTCTGTGTAAAGTATTCATTGGGATGTCTACTATTCACAGTATTAATTTTTTTCCATACAGTGCACACTAATGTTTTAATTTGCATATATCAGGGACTGTACGTCAGTGCAATTCTAACAATTAAGGATGAGCCCCCCCGAACAGCGCAGATCCGAGTCAGATCCGAGCACTGTCCGGGTATTCCCGCCGATTCCGAAACTTAAAACGAGGCTCTGAGTCATAATCCCGCTGTCGAATCTTGCGATACTCGGAACCTTTAAATTCCCCGCTTGCCGCCGCCATCTTCACTCGGGCATTGATCAGGGAAGAGGGAGGATGTGTTAGGTGGTCCTCTGTCCTGCTATTTCTCGTGCTGTGCTGTGCTGTGCTGTGCTCTGTCCTGCTGAGTCCAGTGGTGCTTTTGGCAGTGCTCTGTCCTGCTGAGTCCAGTGGTGCATCAGTCCAGTGCTCTGTCCTGCTGAGTCCAGTGGTGCATCAGTCCAGTGCTCTGTCCTTGCTGAGTCCAGTGGTGCATTTTGTCCTGTGCTTTGTTCTGCAAAGTGCATATTTCTTTCAAAAGTATTAAAAATTCTTCCATAAAAAGAAAAAAAAAGAAAAATTCTACAAAAATCCTTTTAAATTAATATAAAAAAAAAATCAAAAAAGTCCTTGCTGAGTCCAGTGGTGCATCAGTCCAGTGCTGTGTCCTTGCTGAGTCCAGTGGTGCATCAGTCCAGTGCTCTGTCCTTGCTGAGTCCAGTGGTGCATCAGTCCAGTGCTCTGTCCTTGCTGAGTCCAGTGGTGCATCAGTCCAGTGCTGTGTCCTTCCTGAGTCCAATGGTGCATCAGTCCAGTGCTGTGTCCTTGCTGAGTCCAGTGGTGCATCAGTCCAGTGCTCTGTCCTTGCTGAGTCCAGCGGTGCATTTTGTCCTGTGCTTTGTTCTGCAAAGTGCATATTTCTTTCAAAAGTATTAAAAATTCTTCCATAAAAAAAAAAAAAAAAGAAAAATTCTACCAAAATCCTTTTAAATTAATATAAAAAAAAAAAGTCCTTGCTGAGTCCAGTGGTGCATCAGTCCAGTGCTGCGTCCTTGCTGAGTCCAGTGGTGCATCAGTCCAGTGCTCTGTCCTTGCTGAGTCCAGTGGTGCATCAGTCCAGTGCTCTGTCCTTGCTGAGTCCAGCGGTGCTTTTGTCCTGTGCTTTGTTTTGCTAAGTGCATCTTTATTTTAAAAGTATTAAAAAATCTTCCAAAAAAATTATAATTCGACAAAAATTCTTTTAAAAAAATATAAAAAAATATTCTAAAAAGTCTAAAAAAAATTATTGCAGACCATTAACATTAATACTGCAATCTATTAAAAATTGTTCACTGTTCTTGCAGTATTTAAAAAATAGTACTGTAGTACTGTAATACAACGTGTGCTGCATATAATGGAGTACCAAAATTTGGGGGATAAAGTAGGGAAAGACCAAGACCCACTTCCTCCTAATGCTGAAGCTGCTGCCACTAGTCATGACATAGACGATGAAATGCCATCAACGTCGTCTGCCAAGGCCGATGCCCAATCTCCTTGTAGAGGGCATGTAAAATCCAAAAAGCAAAAGTTCACTACAATTAGTAAAAAAAGAAAATTGAAAACATCTGAGGAGAAACGTAAACTTGCCAATATGCCCTTTACGACACGGAGTGGCAAGGAACGGCTTAAGCCCTGGCCTGTGTTCAGGACTAGTGGTTCAGCTTCACCCAAGGATCTAAGCCATCCACCCCCCTCCAAAAAAATTAAAAGAGTTATGCTGTCAGCAACAACACAGCAAACAACTCTGCCTTCTAAATAGATGACATCACAAATCCCCAAGGCGAGTCCAAGGGTGTTGGTGGTTGCGAAGCTTGACCTTCCCATCACTGTACGGGAAGAGGTGACTCCATCCACCATTTGCAGCACACCCTCTGCATATGCTGGAAGGATGACCCACAGTGTAGATCCAGATTTGGATAATCAAGGTGTCAAGGAGGCTATTGATGTAGCTGGCGTTGTGGAGGAACTTGATGAGGAGGATACTGATGTGGTTATTTTAAATGAGGCACCAGGGGGGAAAAAAGTGGATGTCCATGGGATGAAAAAGCCCATCGTCATGCCTGGTCAGAAGACCAAGAAATGCACCTCTTCTGTCTGGAGTTATTTTTACCCCAATCCGGATAACAAATGTATGGCCATATGTAGCTTATGTAAGGCTCAAATAAGCAGGGGTAAGGATCTTGGCCACCTAGGGACATCCTCCCTTATACGTCACCTGAATAAACTTCATAGTTCAGTGGTTAGTTCAGGAACTGGGGCAAGGACCGTCATCAGTCCAGGGACACCTAAATCCCTTGGTCCTGTTGGATACACACCACCAACACCCTCCTCGTCAACTTCCTCCACGATCTCCATCAGATTTAGTCCTGCAGGCCATGTCACCAGCCAGACTGAGTCCTCTTCAATACGGGATTCATCCGAGGAATACTGCAGCGGTACGCCTACTACTGCCACTGCTGCTGTTGCTGCTGGTAGTCGTTCATCTTCCCAGAGGGGAAGTCGTAAGACCGCTACGTCTTTCACCAAACAATTGACCGTCCAACAGTCATTTGCCATGAGCACCAAGTACGACACTAGTCATCCTATGGCAAAGCGGATAACTGCGTCAATAACAGCAATGTTGGTGTTAGATGTGTGTCCAGTGTCCGAAATCAGTGGAGTGGGATTTAGACGGTTGATGGAGGTATTGTGTCCCCGGTACCAAATCCCGTCGAGATTCCACTTCACTAGGCAGGCGATACCAAAGATGTACAGAGAAGTAAGAACAAGTGTCCTCAGTGCTCTGAAAAATGCGGTTGTACCCACTGTCCACTTAACCCCGGACATGTGGACAAGTGGTTCAGGGCAAACTAAGGACTATATGACTGTGACAGCCCACTGGGTAGATGCATCGCCTTCCGCAGCAACAGCAGCAGCTGCATCAGTAGCAGCATCTCCACAACGGCTGGTTGTGCCAAGGCAGGCAACGTTGTGTATCACAGGTTTTAGTAAGAGGCACAACGCTGACAACCTCTTAGAAAAACTGAGGGAAATAATCTCGGAGTGGCTTACCCCACTTAGACTCTCCAGGGGATTTGTGGTGTCAGACAACGCCAGTAACATTGTGCGGGCATTACATATGGGCAATTTCCAGCACGTCCCATGTTTTGCCCACACCGTTAATTTGGTGGTGTAGCATTACCTCAAGAGTGACAGGGGTGTGCAGGAGATGCTTGCGGTAGCCCGCAAAATTGCTGGACACTTTCGGCATTCTGCCAGTGCCTACCGCAGACTCGAGCAACATCCAAAAAGTCTGAACCTGCCATGCCATCACCTCAAACAAGAGGTTGTGACGCGCTGTAACTCCACCCTCTATATGCTGCAGAGGATGGAGGAGCAGCAAAAGGCCATTCTAGCCTACACAGCCACCTACGACATAGGAAAAGGAGTGGGGATGCGCCTGAGTTAAGCGCAGTGGAGACTGATTTCCGTGTTGTGGAAGGTTTTGCAGCCCTTTGAACTTGCCACACGAGAAGTCAGTTCCGACACTGCCAGCTTGAGTCAGGTGATTCCCCTGATCAGGCTGTTGCAGAAGCAGCTGGAGAAAGTGAGGGAGGAGCTGGTAAACCATTCCGATTCCACCAAGCATGTAGCTTTTGTGGATGAAGCCCTTTGTACGCTTTGCCAGGATCCGAGGGTGGTCACTCTTTTAAAGTCAGAGGAATACATTCTGGCCACCGTGCTCGATCCTCGGTTTAAAGCGTATGCTGTGTCTCTGTTTCCGGCGGACACAAGTCTACAGAGGTGCAAAGACCTGCTAGTCAGGAAATTGTCCTCTGAAGAGGACCGTGACATGCCAACAGCTCCACCTTCATATTCTTCCACACCTGTGGTTGCGAGGAAAAAACTCAGTTTTCCTAAAAGACCCGCAGCGGGGATGCAGACAACATCTGGTCCGGACTGAAGGACCTGCCAACCATTGCAGACATGTCTACTGTCGCTGCATTGGATGCTGTCACAATAGAAAAAATGGTGGAGGATTATTTTTCTGACACCATCCAAATAGACATGTCAGACAGTCCATATTGTTACTGGCAGGAAAAAAAGGCAGTTTGGAAGCCCCTGTACAAACTGGCTCTATTTTACCTGAGTTGTCCCCCCTCCAGTGTGTACTCGGAAAGAGTTTTTAGTGCAGCGGGGAACCTGGTCAGTGAGCGGTGAAGGAGGTTGCTTCCGCAGAACGTTGAAAAAATGATGTTCATTAAAATTAATTATCAATTCCTCAATCAAGTACAGCACTGCCCTCCAGATAGTACAGAGGGACCTGTGGTTGTGGAGTCCAGCGGGGACGAATTGATAATGTGTGAGGAGGAGGAAGTACACACTGAAGGGGGAGAGGAATCAGAGTATGAGTATTGAATGTTATTGAGGTTAATAATAGCGTAGGAGTGAAAAACAAACAAAAAACTAGATTTTGGGACTTTTTATGCTTTTTTAAAAATAAATCAGAACCCTAAACCCTAAATCAGAACCAAAACCTTTCGTCAGGTGTTTTGGCAAAACAAATCAGAACCCAAAACCTCAAGCTAATCAGAACCCAAAACCCTAAAAGTGCCCGGTGCACACCCTTACTAACAATACATGGCCACAACCTTTGTCTCTTCGCTGTACCTAATCTTGTGTAAAATTGATCCTGATTGCACTTAACTGACTACACAGTAAATATAAATACAATATTAAATATCTTAAGTTCTGTCAATGTAGGGGAAAGTTTACATACGTGTTTATGAATGGTATTAGTTGCTTTTTTTATATAAGACAACTCGTAATGTACATTTAGCAGTCCCTTAATATAAAGTTACATTGCTCATTTGACCTTGATTTTGATATCAAAGAACTTGTGAAAATGAAGTGAGGAATTCAATCGCTCTTTATTCAAGTTTATGCAGTATGTGTACAAAGAAATAATTTTATTCCTGTTCTGGATGCACGTCTGTGATATATTGCAGTTTAATGATAGGATGCTTAAACCATAAAACTGGTTATTAATGCCAACACTAAAAGTAAACCTGTCTGCACAGTACACACAGTCTTTTGCAACCATGTGAGTTTTTGTTTTAATTTGAAATAGAAAATAAGAATTTTATACACAAATAGTGGCACAGAAAGTGCAAAGTACATCCTCAAAAACAAAGGTGCTTACGTATGGCGTATAGCTTTTTTTTTTCCATCTGACTATGAGCACAAACCATTAATATCAGAATAAATGCTTTGTACGCTTGCCCAGAAGTAAAAAAGCATGTTATACTCCAAGAACGCAATTTGCTTTCAACTTACCATAAGCCCCTAATAGTGTAGCCTATTTTAATAAGAGATGCTCACTGACCCCCATGAAGTGGTTTTGGTTTTGGATCTGGATTAGCTTCATGTTTTGGTTTTGGCAAAACCACCCTCGTGTGTCTTAGTTTTGGTTTTGGATCTGTATTTTTTTTTTAAAAAATTGCTAAAATCTCATAATTTTGCTCTTTTTTTGATCCTACATTATTATTAACCTAAATAACACTAATTTCAAGTCATTGCAGTCAATTTTGACCACCTCACAGGTCACAATATAATTTTCATACACTTTCGGACAAATACTGCAGCGACCTGGCTGGATGGTAAGCAACAGTGCAGTGACTCAAACACACGGCAGTCCCTACCACATCTGGGACACATTTCCACACAGCAGTGGCAGAAAAGAAAATTGGGGCAAGATGGAATTGTCTTTGCATCATGAAACCAGTTATGGTTCATTTGATCGCTCCACCTGTTTCTTGGATAAGTGAGGTAATTCTACAGCTAATACATGGCAACGAGCGCTGACCCCCCAGAGTGCGTGCTTTTATCAGACACACACCAATCCAGGGTGCCAGACAATGCACTAAAAAGAGTCATTGTAATTCCCATCAAAAAGCCAGTTCATCAGTGAGCTTCGAATCAGCCCCGATTCCCACAAAATTATAATCTAGTTAGGTACCTTTCATGTAAAGTGCAGATTACAAACACTTGATGGATCAGCAGCAAAGTAGTATATATGTCTATTTAGACATCCATGCTTACATTACTTATGCAAGCAACATTGTTCTTTGTTAATAAAACTGTTGTCTTTATACCGTTAAATTTTTTTTAAAATAATCCTTCACCATTCTTTGGATGTTGATAGTTGATAGTAGGATCAGGTGGAGTTACAGCAGAGGTGTCACTAATTCTGGTCAATTCTTTTACAGTAGACAAGACCATATGTCCAAAAACATACTGGTAGGTTAATTGGCTGCTATCAAATTGACCGTAGTCTGTCTGTCTGTCTGTCTGTCTCTGTGTGTGTGTGTGTGTGTGTGTGTGTTAGGGAATTTAGACTGTAAGCTCCAATGGGACAGGGACTGATGTGAGTGAGTTCTCTGTACAGCGCTGCAGAATCAGTGGCGCTATATAAATAAATGGTGATGATGATGATGATATTTAAAAATGTTGTGGTGAGTCATCTGCATCATCAATAGGTGTCTAAGATTTTTGCTAAGCACTTAACAATATATAGCACATGTAGGTATTATTGGCACACAGCGGTAGCTGAAAGGACCACCCTTATGTTGGATCTTAAAAAGGACATGCACACTTTAGCAAACCAAGGACTTCAAAAGTGCCACTCCTTGTGGCTGAAGTGCTTGTTTTGTTTGGGCCCCCACAAAACAAGGTAACAATGGCCTTAAGCCACCTAAGGTAACAGTGGTGTTAATGAACTCTACTGTGGCAAGCAGGGCTGCCAAGAGGAATTCAGGGCCCCGGTACAACAAATTCATGGGGCCCCCCCTTATAGTGGAGCAAGCAAAAAATTTTCAGCGGAATGCTCTCACAATTGGGGGCGTGGCACTTCGCCATTGGGGCGTGGCTAGCACAATAAAATCACTAGGTCCTGAATTCAGCGGAGCGTGACATTTGTACAAGCACTCCTGACTTTCAGGATATCAAGCACCCTTGTGTAGTATAGGAAGAATGCAGTGTGTACAGAAAGAGTTCAGTCTTGGCCTGCGCCCACTGGGCTCACCAAACACTCTCCAAATATTGGCATTGTCCCTACTAGAATCACAACATTTCACACACTATGCTGCTCTGTCCTACCTGTTCTTCTCACTTTTACCACATGTGGCTGCTGGTTTCTTTAGTTGCGGCTTGTCTGGATCCCGGAGTGTTGGAGGACCTATTTGGAAAAAAAAATGGCTACATTTAGAAAATTACAGCCAGCCGCACCATTAAATCAATAACATCCATGATTAATAATTAGGCCTTCCTCCAGCCCCAACATTAAAATAGTATTCCCATTACCCCGCAAACAAAATAGCAGCCATTAATTAGCCACCATCTACCTCACACACACTACATTGCCAAAAGCTACGTGCCATCATACACACATTACTGTGCCCCTTTATCATCACCACGCTATGCCCCCTTATGATCACACTGCGCCCTCCATGCTGCCTTTGCCCCTTTATTTAACCCCCTATGCCATGCTGCTTGTCCCTCTTTTCTTGAACCCCCGTTGCCATGCTGCTATTGTCCCTCCTTTCTTTAACCCCCTGTGCCATGCTGCTTGTCCCTCCTTTATTTAACCCCCTGTGCTATGCTGCTTGTCTTGTCCCTCTTTTCTTTAACCCCTCTTTGCCATGCTGCTATTGTCCCTCTTTTTTTAACCCCTTTGTGTCATGCTGCTATTGTCCCTTTTTTAACCCCTCTATGTCATGCAGCTATTGTCCCTTTTTTAACCCCCCTGTGTCATGCTGCTATTGTCCCTTTTTTAACCCCTGTGTCATGCTGCTATTGTCCCTCTTTTTTTAACCCCTCTGTGTCACGCTGCTATTGTCCCTCTTTTTTAACCCCCTGTGTCATGCTGCTATTGTCCCTTTTTTAACCCCCCTGTGTCATGCTGCTATTGTCCCTTTTTTAACCCCTCTGTGTTATGCTGCTATTGTCCCTCTTTTTTTAACCCCATGTGTCATGCTGCTATTGTCCCTTTTTTAACCCCCCTATGTCATGCTGCTATTGTCCCTATTTTAACCCCCCCTGTGTCATGCTGCTATTGTCCCTTTTTTAACCCTCCTGTGTCATGCTGCTATTGTCCCTTTTTTAACCCCTCTGTGTCATGCTGCTATTGTCCCTTTTTTAACCCCCCTGTGTCATGCTGCTATTGTCCCTTTTTTAACCCCCCTGTGTCATGCTGCTATTGCCCCCCCCCCCCGTTTTTTAACCCCTCTGTATCATGCTGCTATTGTCCCTCTTTTAACCCCCTGTGTCATGCTGCTATTGCCCCCCCCCCCCGTTTTTTAACCCCTCTGTGTCATACTGCTATTGCCCCCCCCATTTTCCTCCCTTCACTTACCTTTACTTCTCTCTTCCTCCCTGTCTTCTCTGCTGCTCTGTGCTCCATTGCTCCAGACTGACTGAATGCTGGGCATGACATGATGTCACACCCGGCATTCAGTCAGTCTGGAGTAATGGAGCACAGAGCAGCAGTGAGGAGGGACGCCGGCGCCGCAATCTCGTGAGCATGTTTTTGGGTTTTTTTAACTACCCTGCTCCCCCCACCAACGACCGAGCCCCCCCCAAAAAAAAAGAAAAAAAAAAAGAAAGAAAGAAAAAAAAATTAGTTTTGAAAAAAAAAGAAAAAAATTGTCGGCGCTAGGGCCCGGGCCGGGCCCCCTGACATGCCCGGGTAATTAGTACCCGCTCCCCCCCCCTCTCGGTGGCCCTAGTGGCAAGATGTTGCTGTCATCATCCTCAGCCTCATCCTCACCCTCATCAGTGTGTACATCATCCTCACACATTATTAATTCATCACCACTGGAATCCACCGTTACAGAAGTCTCAGCATTTTGATGTAATTAGCGGGAAAGGCCTTCCTCGTGGAACATTTTGAGGAAGTAACTTCCTATGCCAATCACTGACAAGGTTCCCGGCTGTGCTGAAAACTCTTTCTGAGTACACACTGGAGGGTGGGCAGCTTGCAATTAGTGCAAAGAGAGTTGGTACATGGGTCTCCAAATTCCCTTTATTTCCTCCCTGTATGTAAAGGGACTATCTGATGTGTCTATTTCTATGCTGTCGTGAAAATAATCCTCCTCCATCCTTTGGATATTGATAGTAGGATCAGGTGGAGTTACGGCAGAGGTTTCCCGTTTTTTGGTCAATTCTTTTAGACCAGACCAGATGTAAAAATTTGGTGGAGTCATCTGCACCATCCCTAGGTTTCTTGGGGAAAGCTACGTTTTTTCCTAGCAGCAGTTGAGTGAGAAACTGAAGGAGGAGACGCCATCCTGTCACGTAACACTTGAGCTGTCATCTTGCTCACCAGGAGCTCCTTGCATCTCTTCAGATCTGGTCAGTTGGAAACAAAGTGAAGACATAGCTCTTAAACCGAGGATCAATCACAGTCGCCAAAATGTAGTGATCCGATTTCAAGATTTTGAAAACTCTTGAATCCTGGCAAAGCGAATAAAGTACTTGATCTGACAAGTCCAACATACTTAGCGTAATTGCTTTGTTTAATCTCCTCCTTCAGTTTCTCAAGCTCTTTTCCAAAAGTCTAATTAAGGGAATAACTTGACTCAAGCTCGCAGTGTCTTGCTGTTTTCTTCCAGCTCGGCTTTTACAAGTAAAAGTATTTGGGCACCACTTTTGGAGTCCGAATGACAAGGTCTTCCTTGGTCACGACTGACCTTACAAGAAGTTGGCTCAGTAACAGTTTCAGATATCGCACTCATGGAGAAAGGCGAAGACCTCATTTTCTCTTTGCCACTGCGTGTGTAGAATGGCATGTGGGCAATTTTAGTTTTTCTGCAGATAACTTTGCCTGGATTCCAGCTCCTTTTTTCTTGACCAAGGTAAAAGGTATTGTTTTACATTTTTGTTTGCCTGACTTAAATACACTATGTACTTTTACATAGGCTTTACCAGATGACGTACAGGGATTACTATCATCATGACTGGTGGCAGCAGCTGCTTGGTGCTCCTGCTCTTCTGTGTACTGCTGTGATAACTCTACACTTTTTGGTGCAAATTCAGAAGAAAAGCCTGCAAAGGACTAGTATTTGTATTTCAGCAATGACAATTAGTAATGGAGCAACACAGCTCTCCTTTTTGTGTTACCTATATAACACAGTAGAATTGGACTGCAGAATTAGATTAACCCTGTAAGCACTATTATTTGCATTTTTTTGTACTGAGATTTAACACTGGAGCTCTCCTTTCTGTGTGTTACATATATAACACAGCGAATTGGACTGCAGAATTCCACCAACCCTGCCAGCACTAGTATTTGTATTTTTCTGCAATGAGATTTAACACTGGAGCTATGGAGCTCTCCTGAATGTCACTGATTACTTTGCTTAACACTGCTACCACCCTCCTCTTTAAATTCTATAACTTTGCCTGCCCAACTGCTCTACACTCTATGCTACCCCTTCTGTGTCCCTCTCCCAAATGGCGCTAGATCGCCGTGGAGGGCGGTATTTACAGATTCCAAAACTCCCGAGATCCGAAGATGTCACGATGACTTTTTGTCTCGTTTTCGATTCCAAAAAAGTGAAAGTATACTCGGATCCCCTAAGTTCGGGTGTGCTCCCGAGGAACCAAGCCTGAGCATCTCTAATTTTAATGCATATTTTCTTGCATCTTTGTCTTTTTTTCAGATGCAGTTTCCGTCTGTGTTTTAGACGGATATTGCATCCAAATCTACATGAGCCCATGATGACAAATACTGGTACTCATGGATGCATGTGTTTGTCCTTCTTAAATTATACCATATATCTACCAAAGTTGAGTCTGAAATATCTGAATGACTATCTTGACAAAATTTTCAATTAGATATGATAATTCAAAAAAATACTTGTTTCTATTTAAACTTGTTTTTTGTCATGTTTTTTTTTCACTCCCAGAATTCCACGGTCATAGACATAGGACATACAATTGTTTTTGACTCCTGGATAAACATTTTATGGCAACATTTGTGCCCATTTACATTATAAGGTCTCAAGTAACAGGATATTGTATGAGAAGATACAAAGCAGCAATGATAATTTAAATAATCACCAAATTTATCTTCAGTAAACAGTGTTTAACGACAGATATATTCATAAGATTATTCAATCTTAAAAAGCTAACAAAATGTCAACCCAACAAGTGTTTGTATTTGTACAAGCCACCCAAAGTAGAGAAGTTTTCATAAAAGAAGTGTGGAGAAGATCCATACGGAAGGCACACTAGCTTCTTTTTTTTAACTTCTACCAGAGCCGTAACTAGGGTGGTGCGGGCGGTGCAGTCGCCCCGGGCGCAAACCCGAGGGGGCGCAGCAGCCGCCCACTACCTTCCCCTCTGTGGCCCCTCCCCCGACTCGCGGCACCCCCCCCCCCCCCCGCGACTCGTGCAGGGGGGCAGGGGCGGATTTAAATCCATTTTCTATTTTTTTTTGGTAGGATAAGGACCATCATCAGCCCGAGCCAATCAGGGCCGCCCTGACTAACTAGTGGCCAGCCCCGGCATTGGTCTGCTTTCTTCTTCGTCCCTCCCCTTCCTGCTTCTTACCACTCTATTGCTACTCACTCAGCATGGGCTGTCAGTGTCTGGAGTAGCATGTTGGTTTTTTTCACTTTCCAAAGTGCTGCAGACGCTGGAAGCTCTTATCAGTGTCTGAGCAGGGAGGTCATAAAAACAAAACGGAATGGAGAGGGGGAGAAAAAAAATCACTGTTACACATCATTTTTGCCTGCACCGCCAGGGAATAGCAGGATATGCAAGGTGGGAGTTACCAGACATCCTTTTTTTCTCCTTCCCCTGCACACTGCTGTGGATGACAGGTCACAGGGAACTGCAAAGTCTATGAACAGTTCTACAGGATTGTCAGGGCATATGCACAGACAGCAGTGTGTTGATAGAGCAAACAGAATACATTCAGTGGAGAAGAGGTGGATGTTATACTTAACCCTATCTTTTTAGTCTGAGTCTATGTAAGTACGTGGATTATTTACACTAAATATCTATTTTGAACTAATGTTTGTTTTCTGAGATGTTCTGGTACCAGATATTGTATGTTGAATCTAAAATCACTAGTAAAACAGATGGGGGGGGGGTCATTTATGGTTTAAAATTCAGCAGAAGAGTTTAAATACTGAGTACAAAATGTAATGCACCTGCCCTTGAACACATAGGAAGATAAAATTAGCACTGAGGATCTTCATTAGTTAACAATCCGTCCATTAATAAGCCACCAGTAGAAGTAATTCCCAACAAGATGCCACCAGCAGTAGAATTATTTATTAATGAAGTTGAAGTAGTAGTAATTGCCACAATACTGGGGCACCCTCGGGCTACTGAACTAAACCAAATGGCAGACAGTGTACCTGGTGTGCCACTAGATGTTGGTGTGTGTGCTGTGCATATATTTTATTTTATTTTTTTAAACCAGGAAGGTGGTTAGTACCCTTTCCCTGGATCAGCCACTTTTCTTCCAGTGGTCACGAATCCGTTCCTCCTCCCCCTATATGTGGCCAATCCCATAAGAACTAGATGTCACACGGGACGCACACCATGTGACAGGTGCCATCGTTCCATGTGAGCAGAGAAGACAGCGCGGCTGCAAGGTAAGTGTGAAGGGGGGGTGTGATGTCAGTGTTGTGTGTGTGTTGACAAAAGGGGCTGGTGTCAGTGTTGTGTGTGTGTTGACAAAAGGGGCTGGTGTCAGTGTTGTGTGTGTGTGATGACAAGGGGTCTGGTGTCAGTGTTGTGTGTGTGTTGACAAAAGGGGCTGGTGTCAGTGTTGTGTGTGTGATGACAAGGGTGCTGGTGTCAGTGTTGTATGTGTGTTGACAAGGGGGATAGTGTCAGTGTTGTGTATGTGTGATGGCAAAGGGACTTTAATTTGAATGTGGGGCTGAGTTTGGGAAAGATGGCTATTTATTAAATGTGAATATTAATTATTTAATGCCTGGATGGTTGTGGGAAATGGTTATATTTATTAAACGTAAATGCTATTAATTTGTTGCTGGTGCTGTTTGGAGGGAGGGAAATAGGTTTATTTATTAAATGTGAACACTAGCATTTTAATGTTGGGGCTGGAGAGAGACCTAATTTTTAAATGTGGGTGCTATTTATTTAATCCTGGGAATGGTTGGAGTTTTCTAAATGTCATGTACCCATTTTTTTTCCTCTAAATATGGCCCCCAGCATTCCAGGATCCAGACAAGCGGCAACTGAGCAAGAGACACCAGCAGCCACAGGTAGGGAAAGCAACAAGAACAGGTAGGAGAGAGCAGGACAGTCTGCCAACTGTATATTTCTACATTAGCAGTTCTTCTGCACCATGTTATTAAATAAACACGAATATGTATATATTGTTACTGGCTCACTACTGCTAAATTTAGTTGCTCATTTGTCCTACTTTTTTACCCAGAGAAAAACAAAAAGCAAGGGGAGAAAAAGCATCATAAAGGGGCACAGCAATAGAGGGAAGACTCAAAGGGGAGGAAATGTATCATAAATGGAGCAGCAAAAAAGGGGAGAGAAACAGCATGATGGTCACAGTGTGATGCCACTGTGTGTGTGTATTATGTGTGTGTGAGGGGCCACTGTGTGTGTGTATAATGTGTGTGTGAGGGGCCACTGTGTGTGTGAAGGGGGGGCCCAAACCAATATCTTGCCTAGGGCCCCATGAGGTGTAAATCCGGCTCTGATAGATATATATATCATGCATTTGCAAATATGTGTAGCAGAATTATTTCAGTAAAGTGCTAGCCACACACCCACATTAGGTTGGCCACACCCACTTGGCAAATGTCACTCCCACTTCGATGGGGGGCGGCGGTGCCCTGTCTCGCCCAGGGCACTGAAATGTCTAGTTACGGCACTAACTTTTACAACTGATTGTATTTAGTTCAATTAGAATTTCACTTAAAAAAATAGTTTTCTTTTTTTTTTTTTTTAAATCAGTATCTGTTTTATTTTTCAACAATACAAACAAAAGAACAAAAAAATAAAGAAAATTAAAACAAGCATCACATATTATATATCAAAGTTGTACATAGTATAATATTGATTAATATTGCAGTATAATAGAATATAAATATTATATAATGCACAATGTGCATAATATAGAGAACAGAGTATAAAGAAAAGAATACTTATTAAACACATTATCATGAATGCCTACGGGTTAAATTAATTTCAGAAGATCTCAAAATGGAGGGTAACATATAAGGGGAGATCAGCCAATGAGCCCAAATTTCATATTTTAAAGTACATTTCCTGCTGGTTCATGCCCAGCTGTGTCATCTAGTAAGCTGATCCAATCATGTACACATGGGGCCTTGGAGACTATCCATTTCCTAGCTATTCAGACCTTGTCTATCATAAAAACATTTATTAAATATTGACGTATCAGATTATTTATCATATAATGATAAAATGATACCATTAAATTATATATAAAGGTATCTTCACCCCAGTTTTGTTGATGTTATAATTCCTGTCCAAAACTGGTTAATGTTAGGACATTGCCACATGAGATGCCAGAAATTACAACAGTGGGCACAGCATTTTAAACATTGGGTAGTTTGACCAGGTCTAAATTTGGCCTGTCTGCATGGGGTGAGGTATGCTCTGTGGATAATGTAAATCTAAATCTGTTGGAATTTCAATGAGGTAGTTGCCTTTTGAGTACTATTGAGAAGTGTACTCAAGTCTTCATCTCACAGGGGGCCAAGGTCCTCTTCCTATTTTTCTCTTTAGTGTACAAGATTATTGTTATCATATTCACCTATTAAATAGGAGTATGGGAATGAGATAAGCTTCAAGTATCCCAAGGGCTGCAATAAGGTTTTCATAAGTGCATCTTTACGTGAAGGGCATCCCTGTTAAAATTGTGTTGATATAACATGTCGAAGTTATATATAGCAATAAAACATATCTTTGGGGATCCCAAATTCCTCTCAAAGGACTTGAGATACTCATGAACATACAATTGCCCAATGATGGAGACACAATATATAGACCAGCGGCTGGCTGAGCTGGAGGCATCTGCCCCCTGGACAGGTCCCATGATGGACTACCTTGGGCAGGGACAGGCTGGGCTGGGGGGCAGGGGACATTATTAAGTCTTGAACAAAACAAATTCCAAAAATCTAAGTAACTTTTAATCATAAACTGATCATTCATTGCCTGTCGTCCTAGGCATAATTAGGCTGTACGCTCTGTTAATATAAAAATCAGTGACCACTTTGCAAACAAGTAAAATCTACCAAAACATGCTCTGTTATGATTAAAGAGCCCTGGGGAACTGATCATTGCCATCAGATTCAGGGGTTCTAGATATGGGAACCATACAGTTTCTTTAGCTGTCGGGGAGAGTCGTTGATTTATGAATAGAAAAAGTTTTCTGTTGCAGATTTTGCATTATGCAGTGATGTGTAATTCTACAAATTTACTTTGCACATACTTAGAAAGTAAGGTATCTTTGGACTTTTACAAGCAGTTACCAATTTAACCAAATAGAGGTGCTGAAAAAGACCTTACCAATTGTGAACACCAGTGTGTGAATACTTTGAGCATATCGAATTGCAATTACCCAATCTCTATTGTGTTGTAGCTCTAAGTGAAGGGAGAGGGCTTACATTAAGAGGGACGGGACAGATGTTAGAGCACATTAATCTAACAGGGCTTTTCTTTGACTATGACATTAAGGCTGTTTACCAAAACTTCAGGCGATTGAAATTGTAAGACCTTCGCAACAGAAACAAACCTACTATTTTTGTGGACCTTGAAGAATGAGAATAATTTGATCTCTTGTAAACATGAACTTATGCTGACCTCCAGCTGGTAAAATATCTCTAAAAAGCAGCCTGCGTTTCTCAGAATTAATCTATAAAGCTTCCCCCAATAGCAAGAGATTGTTCCTCAGAGTGAAAATGTGGCAGTTGGGTATGACATTGTAACCATATTCAAATAATTATAAGATTTATATCCTGTGCTAGAAATAGAGAAGGGATTTTGTTGGTCTGTATGCTAGATATTCGATTAGAAATTTCTACTATGGTTGAGAAATGCTTAACTTCTATTCATACTAATTTTATGTACTTTCAGGTCAAAGACTTGTAATATATTGCTAGACTACCGGACCAGACTACAGTTTGTAGACGTTATCCTAATCATGGTTCCAGTCTGCAGTTTAGCAAAGTTAGTTCTATGTTTGCCTATAGTAAATGAGCCTTACCTTTATATGAGAGGTATGAAAGTTACACTGATTGTTTCACCATGAGTGTATTGTGCAGCAAAGAAATGATGTTTATGTGCTTCCTCCGAACCTTGTGTATCTAATGATTATTTTTTCTTGCTATATAATTTATTATTATTAACCTTTATTATGTACACAAGGCAGAGAATGTTTTAATTATTCACATTGACTATGGGAGGAAACTGGAGCACTCATGTGAAACCAATATAAACAAAGGGAGAGTATACAAACTCTTGGCCCCAGCACTATGGGGCAACAATGGTCATCTCTGTGCCCCCATCCTCCCATTAATCTATGTATTAGATCCAGGGCCGGATTAAGGGAAGGGAGACCCTCAGGCTAAGGATACTGTGAGGCCCCCCCCCCCCATGAAGCCCCCACAGCCATGAGCCCCCTTCCCCCCCGTGAACTTACCTCCTTCCGTTGTTCCACTCCCTGTAGCAATTACACGGCACACAGTAATCTCCTTACTGAGGAGATCTTGCGAGAGTGAGGCTATGAGTCATAGTCTCACTCTCACGAGATCTCACTGAATCTTTGCCAGTTATAGCTCTGTGCTCCTGTTTCTGTGAATAGTCTGCCCCTGGTTGACCATCCCTTATCGCTGCCTAGATAGACATTTTCCTTGTGACCCCGAATACGTTTATCGCTGCCTGGACCGACCCCTTGCCTGTTGTTTGACTTAGCCTTTTGTCTGTGAGACCACCACCCAGCCACAGGATTGTGGTGCCCACTATCTGCTCCATCAGACACACTTGTGTCAGCACCATCCAAATTGATAGCTCGATCTTGCTCCAGCAGCTTCCCCTGCACTGTGTTGCTCTTCTGCTCAATTCTCTACTCTACACTGCCAAACTGTTATACTAGTGAAGTTTGGTATTACATAGTATTGCAACTTGGTATATTCTGGTCCAGGTGCATCCTGTATCGCTGTTGCCATAGAGATCACTGCTCAGCATCCCACTGCTAAGTTCTTTGTGGTGCCCATCTACCTGAGTAAAGTTATCACTACTTAAGATTAACTCCTGGGGATAACCGAGTACCGGCAAACATATCTGGTTACTACAGTGTCACTCTTTGTTCGGAAACTACATGGATCAGGGCTTAGTGTTTTTAGGGTTTGTTGACAGATGATTTGGCTCAGGGAATAGGGAGTGCACTCAAACAAGTGTACCCTGGCGGTGGTGCTTACAGGTACTGCCTGGGACTTGCTTGAACAGGAGGAGTCAACCAAAGGGGTACCCTAGTGCAGGTAAGTGGAATACAGAAGTCATCAGACAAAAGTAGTAGATGGGCAGGAAAGCCAAGGTCTAGGACAGGAGATATATGTACTGGTCAGAGATAAAGGCAAGTGACAGACAAACAAGGTCTCAGGTATGATGCCTATCAGTTGTTTTATAATCTGAGTAATTTTTAAGATTAATGCTATTATTTTCAAGTAACGCTGTATTGACAGATATTATTACCAACATAGAGTGGCCAATCTCTCTTTGTACTTTGGTTTATGTCATAAACAGATATGTGGTGCATTGAGTATGGTCAGGGTCAATATGTCTTTTACATATGATTCTATGTGTTCAAAAATGGCCAAGCCATAAGTTCTGCATCACTACCAATACCATCATCATCATCATTGTCATTATATTCTTAACCAACTGCTTCAATACTTTTAAAAGAAAACATTTTTATTAGTTTTGACTAATAATCACGTGTGGCTGTCTATAGAGAGGTCAAACACAGTATTGAAGTCCCCTAGGCACACCACCAGGATGTGTGGAGCAGTAGCTATGAAGGAGGCTCCCTTGCAGAGAATGTCATTGGCATAAGAAGGCGGAATATAAATAGCTAGTAAATTGAGGGGTGTGGAGTTAAATGAGGCCTGAAGAAAACAATTTACCGTCAATCTGCACCTGATCCAACATGATTAAATTAATTTGCTTCCTTATGAGAATAGATACTCCGCTAGTATATTTAGAATGGGTGGCATGGTAGACCCAGCCCACCCACGTTTTTTTTAGGGGAGAGGACCCTACTACCTGTAAGATGGGTTTCCAATAGACAGACCACAACTGGATTATATTTCCTAATCAGCACCAAGGATCTTTTGATTTTGTCATTCAGACCCCTAACATTCCAGGCGAGCAGATGGAGATTCGCCCGAACAGGTCTTCTCACGATTACATCAGCCAACCGGGACCAGGCAGAGTCAGGTAACCCAGGGACAGCAACCAGCCCTGCGCAGCCAAGAGGTCAGCAAAACATACAATACAAATCTAAGTCTAACAGGAGTAGTCTTTTCAGGAATAGAGTATAGCAGCATAAGAGTTCTCAGTCCAGGTGAGGAACTTTATGGGTCCTCTTCTCTAACCATGTTAAGTTAGATCCAAAATGTACATGTTATGTGTTTCTAAAATCAATACAAATACTTTATCGGAAAAAAAAATTACATGTGGCTAGCTAAATATTTGCATAAATAGAGAACTTGAGTACTGGTTGTCTGTCACACTTCTGTGCTGAAGGCTGGAAATGACAGCTTTGGAGCCCGGAGTATAGTGAAAACATAACAGTTTATTGAGCAAACATAGTCCAGGATAGTGCAGGAGAGGTACAAACCAGATAAAGCTGAGAGTGAATAACGTATCTCTGGGTGTAGTTGAAAGCAGGTAAATAACAGAGAAAATGACAGCTAAAGCTGTACTGCTGAGTGAGATGAAACCAGAAACAGGGCTGAGAGCTAGCAGCCTGCAGTAGTCCAAGGGAACAGGAGTAGTAACAACAGCAACAATGACCACAACAACATCAATGACCAGCAAAGGTGAGCTGTGGGAAGCAGGCATAAGTAAGCAGATAATAATTAAGAGAAGCAGAAGGTTATCCCCTGCTAGTGAGGGAAGACACAAAGGTACAATATCTGCACCTCTAGTGATTCAGAGGTACTGCAAGGCTAATACAAAGAATACCAAGTCCAAAGTAGTCCAGGAGACAGGAGCTGCCAAGACAAGTTCCTAAGGCGATGCTGCAGTGCAGGGGGAGGCAGATCCTGACATTGTCATCCAGCCAACCAGTTTGGAAATGGTACATCAGACAATGACTTGAATACCATTGCCACTTGTGGCATATTCCCTCCCCAAACTTCCCATTGCCACATATGTTCTCCCACCATTCTCTCCTTGTTATGTGTGACCCACAGTTAGTACCCAAATGGATTACATTAATAGACACAACATTTCATGGATAGTCTCCAGCAGCCATCACATTGCATAAATAGCCCCAAACTGCAGCTACATTGCATTAATACCACCCACTACATTACAATAATACCCACCACATTACATTAACAACCCCAGTATCCCCTACATTACATTAATGGTAGCAATTTATTACCTTAATAGCCCCCACTGCATTACATTATTAGCACCCAACTCCCAAATGACATTAATATACACACACACACATTTTTTTAATTCCCGCCACACTTGATCTATAGATTAGTGCCATGTGATATTCTTTTGTCTGCTTCCTGCATGGTTACATGCACTGATGAGGGGTGTGTGGGTATGCCCATGCAGAGGAGAGGGAGGTGGGGCGGAGCAAGAGGGGAGGACAGGGGAGGAGCAGAAGGGAGGGAGAGGGAAGAGCAGAGCGAATTGGGAGGGAAAGATCAAGAGGACAGCCAACCAGATCAGCAGGAGGAGCATCTTGCACTAAGCTGACAGACAATGAGCTGGGTCAGTCAGGGCATAGGGCTGATCCTAACTATAGGCAGGAGTATATACAATTCCAGAGCCAGTACCGATCAATCCCAGCCAGCCAGACCATGACCCCAGGCTGTCCTTCCCTCATGCCGGCAAAACTTTGGGCATTAGGGGAGCCCATGAGTCAAAAGCCTGGTGCAGGCACCCCTTAAATTATGGGCCACCACACACCCTGCATCCATGGTGGATATGCCAACGGTTGTATCTAACTGTGCAGCAGCATATGCAGTTCCCACTTGCCAAAATACACCAACAGGCGCAGCAAACACTCAGATATAGGGATCTGAGCTAGAAAGGGAATGGAACCTATTCAGATTGCTAATTTGCCCTACCCTATAATTGTATCCTGTTGCTTAGGTGTTGGTTGGGGTTTGCACAGATGGAGCAGACATCACTGAACTCACTGCATGTGGTTGCCTTTGGCCCTGACAACCTCATCGGACTCACCCTATCTTTTTCTACTAACTCAACTGCTACTGGCATCAACGTCACACAGAGCAGTAGCCATTGCAGTACACTCAGTTGTCACGAGCCCGGACAGAGGTGCTCAAATGCCCTGGAGTCCAGCCCTATATTGTTGAACAGATTGCAGGTAATCATCTAGTTCTAGTGGTTCACTGAGCCTCTTTTTCACAGTGTGAAATGTTACCAAGCCAAAGGCAACCGCAAGCAGGACTCTGAACAATCCACTTCTAAAGCAAATGCCTCAGGAATTGAAGTATAAACATTTGTGGTCGCTTGGGAAATTATGGCACTACCTACATCCTGTGAAGGAGATAAAAGATCTTGATCGGCACTAGATAATGATGCATCTATCTGTTGCTGGGCACAACCACAAAGGCATCTGTCTGTAGCTGGGCGAAAAAATAATAAAAATAATTGAAGGGCAGGGGTCCTCCAGTGAAGCAGTCTAAACTACAGGAGCACCCACAATCAGGCTTATTGCCAGTGCAATGACATCAATCACATGAATAAGTGGAATTTACACACATATACATCTGTAGTGCTCTTAGCAAATAATTACCATGATAATCCGCAATTAGATTATCAATTTTGGTAAATCAAGACAGGCAGTTTTTACTGTGTTTTAAATCGTTCCTGATGGTTTGTTAGAGTTAGATCCTACTTGTGTATTAAGGAGTTAAGGCCTAATGGCAGTATGGATGAATTAATAGTATTCTATGTTAAGGACAAAGTAGGCCCCACTCACCTGTATCTGTCATATAAGATAAAATGTTAATAAGGGTGCATTGGGAATTGAAAATGTCCATCGAAATTTATTGAAAGTGGGCACATAGACAGGACGAAATTGACAATAGGTGCCACCAACACAACAGTAGCCACAGCCACAACAGTTGTAGACAATATGCAATATGCAGGGGTGAAGAGTCACAGAAATGGCAGATGGAACCTGTGACTGTAGGCGGAGCTAACACACAAGTAGGTGAAGCATTGCACTAGGAAGAGGAGCATCACAAGTAGTTATAGCACTCAAGAGGTTGGAAATATTGTTTATTTAAAGCTTGCAACCTAACATAACCAACTAAAAGACAATGCGGCACCCAAAATTAAAAGAACATAAATATTATGGGAAATGTCCCGTAAAGTCCAGCATTAGTCCATAATAAATAACAAGATAAAAGCAAAACATAAAAACAGAAGGGTGCCCACACCAAATAAACAAAAACAAAACAAATATAATACATTATTTAAAGCCACATCAAAAACCACCCAAAGAAACACTTCAAACCACCCCCAACCACCAAAAATCACAACAAAACATCAAAATATTCTTAAGCAAAGAAGAAATAAACTAAACGTTTAGATGTATGTAGCCATATATAAAAATACTGGTTATTATTCACTCAAAATCTAAGGGAGGTGAAAAGATAGGCAGCCGCAGATGGGAAGACATATCGGACTTTGGCCCCCCTACGGACGCCTCAGACCCCGCCAGAGCCTGACCCAGTTTGCATTGGTCATCCGGCGCTTCTCCATATCCCTTAATTTCCACACCTTGTGAAGAATGTCACCCACCACTACTTCACAGGGAAGGACCTTTTGTCTAATGGAAACCTGACACCTAACGTTCCAAGTGAAGTATCTAGTAACTAAACTAACTAAAAATAGGGTGTCAAAATCAAAAACCCGCCACCTATCCTTGAATGCCCCATAGACCCATTCAGGGTAACTGAGCCCCGAAAGGCAGGGGATGCCCAAAAACCTGGAAACCCTCCTGTAAATTTCTAAATTAAAGGATCACTCAAGCAAGAAGTGGTCATCATCATCATCATCATCATCACCATTTATTTATATAGCGCCACTGATTCCGCAGTACTGTACAGAGAACTCATTCACATCAGTCCCTGCGTCATTGGAGCTTACAGTCTAAATTCCCTAACACACACACACACACACACACACACACACACACACACAGACAGACAGAGAGACAGAGACTAGGGTCAATTTTGATAGCAGCCAATTAACCTACTAGTATGTTTTTGGAGTGTGGGAGGAAACCGGAGCACCCGGAGGAAACCCACGCAAAACACGGGGAGAACATACAAACTCCACACAGATAAGGCCATGGTCGGAAATTGAACTCATGACCCCAGCGCTGTGAGGCAGGAGTGCTAACCACTTAGCCACCGTGGTCCATAGACTCCTCCTTCCCCTGACACTCCTCCCGTGGACAACCACGATCATCGGCACTTCTATACTTCAGATTCCTTCTCGCATAGAGTCTCCCATGGAAAGAGAGCCAGGCAATGTCCCAAAACTTCAGAGGAACTCTCCCGGAATTAACCAGGGAAAGACCTTCTGAGCATACATCACCTGGGCAGTCTCTCAGTGACAGCTGAGCCCAGAAATGAGAGTGCAGGACTCTCCTCTCCAACTGCCTTCTAGAGAAGTTCATGACTTCCCCGCCTCCAGGCCCCAACGCCTTGTCACTTTCAATCCCAGAGATGCATAGGTCGGGAGATACCCATGACGATCCGAAAGGTCCTCACCCTGCCACTGTCACTCACCGGACTGTGAGTGCTACTTCTAAGGTAGCTAGGAACCGTGTCCGTCCATTATTATGAGGTACTGCGCATGTGCAGTCCCTTTTAACCTTCAGTTCTGTTCCTTTAACTTAATTGGCTGATCAGGCAACACTCCCTATATTAAGCACCTGTGGTCAATACCACGTTGCCTGATCTTGGAGTCTCATTCCTCATGAGTCTCTGAAGGTGTTCCAGTGCCTGCTTGTGTGTTCAGCTTATGCTGATTCCTGTTTGCCGTTTGTGGTTTCCAGACCACTTCTATTCCTCGTGTTCCTAGTGTCTTCAGCAGCTGATTCCTATCCGCTGCCTCCGTGTATCTACAGTTACAGATTACTGCAAACTCTCCTGTGTTTCATCGTGACTCCAGCAGCTGATTTCTATCCGCTGCCTCCGTATATCTACAGTTACAGATTACTGCAAACTCTCCTGTGTTTCATCGTGACTCCAGCAGCTGATTCCTATCCGCTGCCTCCGTGTATCTACAGTTACAGATTACTGCAAACTCTCCTGTGTTTCATCGTGACCCCAGCGGCTGATTCCTGTTCGCTACTTCAGCGTGTCTACAGAGTCTGCTCGTCTCAGCGCTCCAGTCTGCATTCTACCTGCCGTCAGCTGACCCGCTGCCTACTTCTTCTACAGTGTGTCCATTTGTGTCAACTTGCCTGTTGCATCGAGTCTACACTCCTCGGCTTCCAGCTTTGCTACATCGCTTCAACTCTCCCGTGGTCTCCTGCTGTTCTATTCAATATACTACTGCTTCCT
The DNA here is from genome assembly GCF_038048845.1 of Mixophyes fleayi. Taxonomy (NCBI): domain Eukaryota; kingdom Metazoa; phylum Chordata; class Amphibia; order Anura; family Limnodynastidae; genus Mixophyes; species Mixophyes fleayi. The sequence continues at coordinate 348,879,591 of NC_134402.1, read as the reverse complement.
GAGTATTTGTCATCCTTGCTGGCCTACCTACAGTGTGCTTCACCTACCTGCCGCTTCCATTCTGCAAGGACTTCTCATCTCGTCTGTTCCCGGCCGCTCAGGTATCCCTGCAGCTATCTCTAACAGCCTGCTCATCTGAACCACGGTATGCATACTTCTCATTGACTGTGCTGGTGTATTGCATATCCATCTGGACTGAGTTGTTCTCCTCCGGAGTTTCCATCCTCTGAGACTATTGCTATTATTGACTGTGTTTCCTTTTGCTGGACTATTTGAGTGACTTTGTTTATCTGTGCAGTGCTGTTCATTCATTATTATTATTGTGTGTAGTTCAACGTGGGATCAAGTTCAGTGTACCCGTGTAGACTCTGCATAGCATTTATCTCCTCGTGTCCTTCCTCACATATATATTCAGTGGTACAACTTGCTAGAGGCAGACCACTGATTCCTGTTTCCCTGTGTCACCAGTTGCATATATCCTCTCACATAAGCAGTGGTACAACTTGCTACTCGCAGACCACTGACTTCCCCGTTACCTTCACCTGGATTCCATTCCTTCACTACAGACAGCGGTACAACTTGCTATACGCAGACCGCTGACTTCCACCTCCTTATTACTCCTGGACATTCTTCTCACTATAGCAGTGGTACAACTTGCCGTGCGCAGACCACTGACTACCCTCACGTGTCCTTGTCCATCCAGATCCTCGTGTTCAGTTACCTATTGTTTACCAGTGCTGCTAGTCATAGACTTTCTGAGCATTCTCTAACCATCTGCTGTTTCCAGTTCCATTATCACCCTGCCATCAGAGTATCATATACCAACTCTACTGCTCTGATAAGACCATCAGCGGGTGATACTGGGTAAAGACTCCTAGTGCCCGTGACAGTAAGATCAGGCCATGACAGACCCAGATTCGGAACCCACAGCTAAAGAGATGCTGCAGCATCTGGTCACCCGTGTGGAACAACAGGATGTTCGTCAACAACTATTACTACAATGTTACCAGACGTTAGTCTCCCAAAGAACGTCTGGGCAGAATATTACACCTTCTGTTGATGCTCCTGTGCTTTCCTCCGTTTCCCCAGTGCCATCCCAGGTGTCTACGGCTTCCACGCTTCACCTGCCAACTCCGTCAAAGTACGATGGAGATCCCAAAACATGTAGAGGTTTCCTCAACCAATGCTCAGTACATTTTGAGCTCCAACCTCAAAACTTTTCGACTCATCGTTCCAGAGTGGCCTATCTCATCTCATTATTCTCCGCACAAGGTCTCGCATGGGCTTCCCCTCTGTGGGAAAGAAATGATCCGGTGTTACAGGATTATGCCAAATTTATTTCCATGTTTCGTAATGTATTCGATGAACCAGGTCGTGTTATTTCCGCTGCCTCCAGCATTCTAAGTTTACGACAGGGTTCACGTACAGTAGGACAGTACGTCATTCAATTTAGGATCTTAGCCTCTGAGCTTCAGTGGACCACTGAAGCGTTAATTGCCGCCTTCTGGCAGGGGCTCTCGGACAAAATTAAAGATGCACTGACTACTCTAGAACTCCCTACGTCTTTAGAAGATTTGATTTCTCTTTGTCATCGTGTGGATCTCAGATTTCGTGAGAGGGACTCTGAGAGAACTACTTCAGCTAAAACATCTCTTCGTCCCACTTCTCAAATTCGTCCTGCTTCACCTCCGGTAATACCGATGGAGATTGGACGTTCCAAACTAACCTCTGCAGAGAGGAATCGAAGAATTAAGAATAGACTTTGTATCTATTGTGCTGATGCCACACATATGCTCCAGTCATGCCCCAAAAAATCGGGAAATGCCAGGCCCTAACTAGTTCTGGAGAGGTGAAGTTAGGGTCCCTGGAGTCCTCTCCATCTTCTACGAAATCAAAAATCTGTGCATTTGACGTTACCATTTCATTTGCTATTAAGTCTTTTGAGTCCCAAGCTCTAATTGATTCAGGAGCTTCGGGAAATTTCATTTCTGAATCCCTTGTAAATCAATGGTCCCTACCAGTGATTACCCTGAAGACTCCTATTACGGTGACGGCTATCGATGGATCACGTATTATCAACGGTCTCATCACCCAAAGTACGTCTTCAGTGACCCTTCAGATTGGTGTCCTACACCGAGAAGAAATTTCGTTTTTAATCCTTCCTGTTACTACAAGTCCGATTGTTTTAGGCCTTCCATGGCTTCAATGTCATTCTCCCCAGATTGACTGGCGCACTCCTCAAGTTACGTCTTGGGGACCTGAATGTCACCAACATTGTCTTTCTCGTGTTGTTCCTCGTAGAATACAGCAAACCTCCATTTCACCTTCCTCACCGGGACTTCCTCCTCAGTATGCTTCATTTGCCGACGTCTTTGATAAAGCTCAGTCTGAACGTCTTCCCCCTCATCGTTCATGGGATTGTCCGATTGACCTGTTACCTGGCAAGATTCCACCTAGGGGTCGTGTTTATCCACTTTCATTACCTGATACTCAGGCTACTGCTGAATACATCCAAGAGAATCTCCAGCGAGGATTTATTCGACCTTCTACTTCTCCCGCTGGAGCTGGGTTCTTTTTCGTGAAGAAGAAAGATGGATCATTACGCCCCTGCATAGATTTTCGTGGACTTAATGCTATCACTATCAAAAATCGGTATCCCATTCCTCTGATTACTGAGTTGTTTGATCAGATCAAGGGAGCCCGGATTTTTACTAAGTTGGATCTTCGTGGTGCCTACAATTTGATTAGAATCAGGTCTGGTGACGAATGGAAAACAGCTTTTAACACCAGAGATGGGCATTATGAATACTTAGTAATGCCCTTCGGGTTATGTAATGCCCCTGCTGTTTTCCAGGGCTTCATTAATGAGATCTTTCGGGACTTGTTATATGTATGTGTTGTAGTATATCTGGACGACATACTCATCTTTTCCCAAGACCTGCCTTCACATCACCAACAAGTGGCCGAAGTTCTTTCCAGACTCCGGAAAAATTCATTATACTGTAAATTAGAAAAATGTTCATTTGAGTTGCCCCAGATTCCATATTTGGGTTATATTGTTTCCGGAGTTAGTCTACAAATGGATCCAGAAAAGGTGTATGCTGTGTTACTTTGGCCTCAGCCAACTACTCTTCGTGCCACTCAGCGTTTTTTAGGCTTCGCCAACTATTATAGACGCTTCATTCAAGACTTCTCTTCAATTGCATCTCCCATTGTGGCTCTAACTCGCAAAGGGGCCAATACTAAGCAATGGTCATCTGAGGCTCTCCAAGCCTTTCAATTTCTTAAAGAGTCCTTCTCCTCTGCTCCCATCCTTCGACAGCCTGATGTGACGCTTCCCTTCTTCCTAGAAGTAGACGCCTCTAATGTTGGTTTAGGAGCCATTCTCTCCCAGAAATCGGAGCAACAAAAATTCCATCCTTGTGCCTTTTACTCTCGGGGTCTTCTGCCTGCGGAGAAGAATTACACCATTGGGGACAAGGAGTTGCTGGCTATTAAAGTAGCATTGGAGGAGTGGAGATATTTGTTAGAGGGAGCTCGTCATCCGGTGACAATTTTTACGGATCATAAAAATTTGTCATACCTACAGTCTGCTCAATGTTTAAATCCTCGTCAGGCAAGATAGTCTCTTTTCTTTTCCCGTTTTGATCTAATCATAACCTTCAAACCAGCTGCAAAGAATAAAAAAGCAGACGCTCTATCTCGAGCCTTCGTGGCGTCCTCAGACGTTGAAGAGAATCCTAACCACTTTATATTAGACCCCAAATGTGTTTCTCTGGCTGCTTCTTCCACGAAAGTGCTACCATTTGGGAAGACCCTCGTGCCTCCTGCTCTTAGGAAAAAAATCCTTTCATGGTTTCACTCTTCTCGTTTCTCTGGACACGCTGGTGAACGCAAGACCTTTGAAATCCTCTCTCGAAGTTATTGGTGGCCTTCTATGAGGAGAGATGTCAAAGAGTTTATCGCGGCATGCGATTTATGCTCCCAGTTCAAGACCCCCCGCAGAACTCCAGCGGGGTTGCTTCAGCCACTACTCATTCCATCTAAGCCTTGGACCCATATTAGTATTCACTTTGTTACTGAGCTTCCTCCTAGTAAGAATTGCAACACCATTTGGGTAGTGGTGGATAGATTTTCGAAGATGGCGCATTTCGTTCCCTTGTCTGGTTTACCTTCTTCTTCTACCCTGGCTGAACATTTCATTAGAGAAATTTTCCGTATCCATGGATGTCCGTCCGAGATCGTGTCAGATAGAGGAGTACAATTCGTTTCCAGATTCTGGCGGGCCCTTTGCAAGACCTTGGGCATACGATTGGCACTCTCATCTTCCTACCATCCCCAATCGAACGGACAAACTGAAAGAGTCAACCAAGATCTTGAGACTTTCTTAAGGATGTTCTCGTCAGCCAATCAAGATAACTGGGTAGAATTACTTCCTTGGGCTGAATTTGCTCATAACAACATGTACCATGAGTCATCATCTAAAACTCCATTCTTTGTGGTTTACGGTCACCATCCGTCTTTCCCAGAATTTCCTGCCCTCCCGCCCACCCAAGTTCCTGCTGTTGAGACTTTGTGTCAAACCTTCAAAAATATTTGGGCTCAGGTAAAAACCTGTTTAAAGAAGACATCTGCCAGATATAAGTCTTTTGCGGACAAAAAGAGACGGGCTATTCCACCATTGAAAGTCGGAGACCGGGTGTGGCTATCTACTAAGAATAAGGTTCCATCCATGAAATTTGCTCCCCGTTTTATTGGTCCATATAGGATCATTCAAGTTATTAATCCAGTTTGCTTCAAACTTTTACTTCCCAAGAGTCTTCGTATTTCCAACGCCTTCCATGTTTCCTTGCTCAAACCTCTCATCATCAACCGTTTCTCGGTCCCTCCTTCAGCACCACGGCCACTTCAAGTTCATCAGGAGGAAGACTTTGAGATTACTCAGGTTTTGGATGCTAAAAATTTCGCGAGGAGTTCTTCGTTTCCTCGTGCATTGGAAAGGCTTTGGTCCTGAGGAGCGTTCATGGATCAAAGCTGAAGATCTCAACGCTCCAGCTCTCTTGAAAAAGTTCTATACCAAATTTCCGGACAAACCCGGTTCCAGGTGTTCTGTGCCCACCTTTAAAAGGGGGGGTACTGTCACTCACCGGACTGTGAGTGCTACTTCTAAGGTAGCTAGGAACCGTGTCCGTCCATTATTATGAGGTACTGCGCATGTGCAGTCCCTTTTAACCTTCAGTTCTGTTCCTTTAACTTAATTGGCTGATCAGGCAACACTCCCTATATTAAGCACCTGTGGTCAATACCACGTTGCCTGATCTTGGAGTCTCATTCCTCATGAGTCTCTGAAGGTGTTCCAGTGCCTGCTCGTGTGTTCAGCTTCTGCTGATTCCTGTTTGCCGTTTGTGGTTTCCAGACCATTTCTAGTCCTCGTGTTCCTAGTGTCTTCAGCAGCTGATTCCTATCCGCTGCCTCCGTGTATCTACAGTTACAGATTACTGCAAACTCTCCTGTGTTTCATCGTGACTCCAGCAGCTGATTCCTATCCGCTGCCTCCGTGTATCTACAGTTACAGATTACTGCAAACTCTCCTGTGTTTCATCGTGACCCCAGCGGCTGATTCCTGTTCGCTACTTCAGCGTGTCTACAGAGTCTGCTCGTCTCAGCACTCCAGTCTGCATTCTACCTGCCGTCAGCTGACCCGCTGCCTACTGCTTCTACAGTGTGTCCATTTGTATCAACTTGCCTGTTGCATCGAGTCTACGCTCCTCGGCTTCCAGCTTTGCTACATCGCTTCAACTCTCCCGTGGTCTCCTGCTGTTCTATTCAATATACTACTGCTTCCTGAGTATTTGTCATCCTTGCTGGCCTACCTACAGTGCGCTGCACCTACCTGCCGCTTCCATTCTGCAAGGACTTCTCATCTCGTCTGTTCCCGGCCGCTCAGGTATCCCTGCAGCTATCTCTAACAGCCTGCTCATCTGAACCACGGTATGCATACTTCTCATTGACTGTGCTGGTGTATTGCATATCCATCTGGACTGAGTTGTTCTCCTCCGGAGTTTCCATCCTCTGAGACTATTGCTATTATTGACTGTGTTTCCTTTTGCTGGACTATTTGAGTGACTTTGTTTATCTGTGCAGTGCTGTTCATTCATTATTATCATTGTGTGCAGTTCAACGTGGGATCAAGTTCAGTGTACCCGTGTAGACTCTGCATAGCATTTATCTCCTCGTGTCCTTCCTCACATATATATTCAGTGGTACAACTTGCTAGAGGCAGACCACTGATTCCTGTTTCCCTGTGTCACCAGTTGCATATATCCTCTCACATAAGCAGTGGTACAACTTGCTACTCGCAGACCACTGACTTCCCCGTTACCTTCACCTGGATTCCATTCCTTCACTACAGACAGCGGTACAACTTGCTATACGCAGACCGCTGACTTCCACCTCCTTATTACTCCTGGACATTCTTCTCACTATAGCAGTGGTACAACTTGCCGTGCGCAGACCACTGACTACCCTCACGTGTCCTTGTCCATCCAGATCTTTGTGTTCAGTTACCTATTGTTTACCAGTGCTGCTAGTCATAGACTTTCTGAGCATTCTCTAACCATCTGCTGTTTCCAGTTCCATTATCACCCTGCCATCAGAGTATCATATACCAACTGTACTGCTCTGATAAGACCATCAGCGGGTGATACTGGGTAAAGACTCCTAGTGCCCGTGACAGCCACCTTCCATCAAAAACATTAAGGAAAGGATGCACCCAGACCCTAAAGCCACCTACCCATTGAGGAGGAGTCTCAAGAAAGAGACTACTGAGGTGCAACTTTAAAAAAGTTGTTAGAAATAACAGCACTGGGTTAACCATACCCAGGCCACCATCCCTCCTCGATCTGTAGGTCACAGTTCGCTTGATCAGGTTCAGCCTATTCCCCCAAAGTAAAAGGAAGAAAACTGCATAAATCCTAGACCATAAAGACTGTGGCAAAAGGCACACGTAGCTAATGTACAGAAACTCCGGGATCAGGTAGGTCTTCACAAGGTCTACTCTTTCCCTAAGAGAAAGCTTCCACCTCCTCCAGCTCTCCACTTTCCGAGAAGCTTCCTCCAGTTTTATCTCCCAGTTTTGTTTGACATAACCACCAGGTCCGAATTGAAATCCTAAAATTTTGATCTTACTACTGGCCCGGGGAAGGCTGTCCGGAAGGTCGAACTGACCACCTTCCTCCCCCATCCAGAAAACTTCACTCTTTTCCTGGTTTACTTTCGAGCCACTGGCCTCGGAGTACCTGCAGACCAGAGTTGATACCTCCATTGCTTTTGCAGGACTCGACAAGACGACAGTGACATCACTCAGGAGGTTGGAATATACACATCAGTTACTTAAGTAGTGAAGCTTAATCCAGCAGCAGGAAATTCCCTTGGTTAGCATTGAAGGGATAGTCATTTAATTTGGGAAGTGCTCACTGTTGCATGAAATCTGGCCACTGTAAAACCATCATCACCATCATCACCATTTATTTATATAGCGCCACTGATTCCGCAGCGCTGTACAGAGAAATCATTCACAAATTCTCCCTAATTCTTCCAAATTCTTCCTAGAATCTTAAAAGAAAAAAGAAAACATATTGCCTTTGCCTACCTGTACTCAAAACTTTAGGGTGGCCTATGGTGGTGGGCATAGCTTATCCTCAAGAAAAACTTCTACCCTCCCAATGCTTTTTATACCACTTCTTGGGGCCAGTGGTAGCTTTCAAAAATGCAAAAACACATACTTTTAAATATAACTGCGATTAACTAAAAGTATACACTATCGTCAATGCAAAATGCAATGCAAGTAAGGCAAACCAGGTATTATATTGTTTGCATGATAATTTGGCCAGCACAGTGTGATCTGCAAGTAATAGCTGATGTACACTTTGTAAGAAAATCAGATGCAGTGACACAGTATAAAGAGGTACCAACTTAGTTGCAACATTTGTGCGTTCAGTTAGTTACATCACAATTAGAAACAGGTAGGAAATCTGTGTATTTTAACCAGATTTACTGCTTATAACAAATATATCATGCCATATTATTTAATATTGTGTAACGTGTAATGTAATGTAATGTGTAATGTGTAATGTGTAGACGTGTTATAGCAACCTAGTGTGCTCAGAACATTCAAGCAAACACATTTCTACCTATAGCAGTATGTGCAATTAATTAGCACACCTTATGAAATACTAATTAGTCAGTTTATAACAGATATCACACCCTACATGATTCATTGCGCACAATATAAAATGCAGACAGCCTATAACACATATTAGGTACTATATAATACACATATTTTAATATAACATACATTTATTACAAACAGTCTGTATTCGCTCACATCTGTGATGACCATAAGATCTGTGGTTGCTGACTGACTGGCAGGCAGGCAGGGGCTGGCTGGCAAATTTTAGCCAGGGAGGGCGGGCGAGACTCGCCTCAGCAGCCTATTATGTACATTTTAAAGCAAAAAAAATGCAGGTAGTCCAGTGACCCAGCCCAGGGTAGCCCACCATGGGACCGGGCCAGGGGACAGATGCCTCCCTATCCTTTTGCAGCCCAGCCCTGCTGGCAGTGGAGAGCTGGCAATTTCTGGCATGCAAACAAACAAAAGCAAGGGGCCAAGGCACTTCCGCCAACGATCCAGCAACATAAAAATTGGCATGATTAAATCAATGTGGTTGTGGTTTGTCTAATTTGGGTGTGGTTTTATTCAGTCAATAAAATTAATAATAAAGTGTTATGTGAAAGAGCTAGAATCAAATTCAACACCATCTACCCTATGGGACTAGTATTCAATGCAGCAACTATTCTGATGACCTATATACAGTACAGAGATAATTCTAGTGACCTATATACACACAGACATTGTTCTAGTGGCTAGAACCAACAGAGAGAGGATCTTTGTGACTGCCATACCTGCACTATGCACTGAGTAACAGAATGGCAGAAAGTCAGAATGTAGTTGTCTCATTCTGATTTGATGCCAGACTGCCTGTCTATGCTTGCTCACAGCAAAGGCCATCCCTTTAGGAAAGGGCTGGCCCCAGTTCCAATGAGCCCTGGAGGCCCAGCTCCCACATCTCCTGCGGGTTAAATAAATGAAATAAAAGATTGTGAGAAAAAAATGTAGAAAAATGCCTCAGGGGTGTGGTAAATCCACCTCTGCTGATAATGCGTTTTGGTCAGGCTCGCACAACCACTTTTGTCACCTAACTTGCTTAGGCATTTTTTAAATAAATTTTATAGATAGCTCTAACAATCCGCATTTTAAAATCTAGAATTAGCACCAACGGCTAAACCTAGGTTAGTTAGCCCTTAAAAGGTTTTGATCAGACCTCCAATAATAAATAAATAAATGCAAGAAAATACTCACACTATAATTTGTACTAGTGTTGTACTGCTGCTATAAATGGTGGCCACATACACGCAGTATTATTGGTAATAATGGGAATTTGACCTGATACAGCTGCATGTGTGACCCCAAAAATAACCCTGATGCCCAATAAAAATCGTATTAAAATCGACATGATTATGATCAAGCATGTTGCTAACAGGTGATGCAGGAAGTGATCCAAATGCTCAGCCCAGTGCACAATGATTAAATGTTATTCTTACTACACTGGACGTTTATCCTGTGAGAGACGTATAGGGCCGAGTGGCAGGACCTATACATGTTTGGCCAACCGTATTGTAGCAACCTACCTTTTGTGTGTTGATAAGTACCCACTAATGCGATCTACCTCAAGGCACCTAATATTTTAAGTGACTCTGCTTGAGGTATTCTTGCTCCAGGAGGGAGAATCCATGAAAAGATCCCACTATCCAGAAGAAAATTTGGTAGACCAGAAATAATGCAAAAACAGATTTTGTATGCATCACCTTTGCTATCCTGTGTATAGCATATGGGGTTGCACTACACCTGAGTCTAGCACCATGGGATAGCCGTCACTGGGAGATGAAGGGCAGCTTACTTCTGAGTCAGTGCTGGTTCTTTTTTTCAGTGCTGCAACTTGGACACCGAGCAGCAAATTGTCACCATATATAGTAAAAGACTGTGTAGCTGTGTGGCATCATCATGACTGTTTGGTAGGATTTCATAACTGCTAAATCATTATTAGTAGCTATCTCTTCATTCATTCCCACAATAGCCTTGTCAGACATTGTCCCTGCTTCTCCTCTCCGCAGGGAAGGCCACCTGTGCTCGTTTCACTCACGTCTAGTTGCCAGGCAACCAGATGCATCAATGCCGGCCGGAGTTCCGGCCGCACCGCACAGGCAGCCGGTAATTAGTACTATTGCTCCTTTATATAAACTGAACTAGCAAGAGTATTAGGTCAGACCCCTTACTCCAGTGTTCTTGTTTATGGTTCCAGTGCTTCTATTGATATTACTTTTGGATTATTGACCTGGCCTCTCCTGACTTCTCTCTGGTATTCCCATTGGCTCCTGACAATGTTTGGCTTTGACCCGGCTATCCCTGACTACTCATTGGCATTCTGATTGGCTCCTGAAGATTATCGGCTTCTGACCTCTGGCTACCTGACTACCCCTTTGAATCTTCCTTTGGTACCACGCTTCCACACGGCTAAGACCTCGGACTGTCGACTATTCTTAAACTCCACCCTACTGCTTTACTGTGAGATGCCTTGGAGAACCGTGGCCTGCATGTCCTGTGCAGCTAAATCCAAACCTCCTTGCGGGGGTCCATGGTGAAGACCAGGAGCGTATTAGACTCCACACCTCCAAGTGCAGCAGTATCTATCTCAGCAAGTAGGTATCATCTATTCTCCTGCAGGATATTGTGACAAGCCTATTATTGAAAAAATAAAATGATATCCCGTCTGGTGGCATCAGGTGCTGTTTATTTAACTTCCAGGGTCAAAAGTTACCAGCCCTGGAAGGCACAGCCACATAAATACTTTCATTTGACACCTTACTGTGTGATTTTCACTACTTACTGTATCTATATTAAATGGAAATAATTTATGGCTCCTGTGATGTTTGTGTGAGAATAATTTTTCTTGTGCATAACAGTGCAAAACCTACATACAGGATCATAGCACTCAATCACCAGGCCTTATACCTAAATTTGGAGGGGAGCAATATTGACCCTTTAATTCTGAGGTCCTTACTCTGTTCTTCTGAGCATGCACAGGGACAGGTGCACACACAGTGATGCCCCGTTTGGGCTTTCAATACTGGAACTGAAGCCCCTTGCATGCGCCAGCCCCACACATGCTTAGTAGAGCAGAGTATTGGTCTCTGTAGCAGATGCGGCAGCATCATCAAGCCCCTCTCACCACATAGTTGTGCCACTTCCTACATAGCTGCTTGTGATAGAGTCACTGCACTGTGAGATACCATCACAGAGACTTCCAACTTTGCTTGAAAGTCAGAAAATGACCAAACCACTTGTAGAAGCTGGCAAGCTGGCAAGAGCCGCGGGGGCCGCGGGAACCGCCGCGACTCACTTCCCCCTAGTGCTGGCGTCCCGGAAGTCTCCATGACGACCGGGACATCACTTTCTGTTTCTCGGCCCGACCGTTGCCAAGGCAACAGCCGGATGCTGAGTGTTCTAAACAGCGCGCCCCGGCAAGTAGTGCAGCCGGGCATATGTGTGGTACCCCAAAGCCCTGTTGAACAACACAGAGGAAGTGCATAAACGCTTTTAAAATGCAGGGCTACAAGGGGTTAATTTTGCTCCTGAAAACTTGTGCCCAGGAGTGATTGACAGGAGGAGGATGAAGGCCCTGATTGGCTAAGGGAGTAACAGGAAGAGGATGTGCAGGAAGGAGGAGTAATTGAGAGAGCAGTATGGTAGAAGGAACAAGGGGGAGGACGTGCAGCAGAGACAAGAGTGAGCTGCTGCCAGAACTGTGACATTGCCAGCAAAGCTGACGGAGAACAGCTGGGGACATGCAGCGGGGTGCCAAAGACAGTCTCCACTAACTGCAGAACCGTCTCAAGGTAAAACCCTAGCCTGCAGTGAACTGCACACACCCCAGTGTCAGAGGGAAGAGTGATGAGAGAATCTATCCAAAACTAACATTGCATTCTTGTACAAGGAAGGATTGTGAGAGCTTTTCCCCCAGATCATACCTTTACACAGGCTGCAGGGAACAATTAAGTCGGTCGTTTCAGCTATATCCTGTGTGTGTGCTGATATCTGGACACCATACCCTGTTGCAGAGCACATGTGCTGATAGAGATTCATTGACTGTTGAGAGAACAGCGCCATCTTGTGGCTGAAATGAGCAACAGCCCTGCTTTCTACTATAATACTTAACCCTTGATGGAAACCTCTGCAGGACATTGGAACACTACCAAACTCCTGTGCACAGGTCAGCCCAGGACTGAGTGGAAAATATGGTAACGTTACCAGGGTTAATATTGGTGCACTAAATGTTGAGATGGATGTTAATGTTATGTGATTTACCTAAGAATTGATTTATTAATATTGAAGGTGTGACATTCCGTGTTAGTGGTACCGCTGCAATTCAAGTTAACTCAGCAGTAGATGCTAAAAGTGGGGCGCCTGACCCATAGGGAATAGCACGGTACCCCAAACACCTGAATAAGAAGTAGCCCTCTAGTGGGCGCGGTAGTGACCGTAAGAGTCTTGATGGGTTATTATTGTGGTTCTTGCATCATCACCAGTCAGATATTGTTAACGTGAAAGTAGTAACTGTGATTACCAGTGTGCCTTATTAGACAATGTGCATTGAAGATGTTATCGTTATTCTGCCTTATACTCACCAGGTGTATGTCATATGTTAAATGCTATTGTACTCTATGCTGATCAGACACATTATTTTGTCATTACTATTGAGCTGAAGGGGTCAGTGGCGTGGTGTCTTACCGAAACTATCCTTACCGCATTCTCAATAAACCCAAGTTGTTTGACCAATCCTTCTCCCTTTCATTGAAGTATTTATCTCCTGACCACCGGATATCCGAACAGAAAAGAACCTGACTCGTGTCTGGAGGACAAGCTAAGGGAAGGATTCCCATCAGTACTCGACCACCACATATGCGCTAATACTTTCACAGCCTGTGGGCTGATTAATTTAGGTACCTATCTATTACCTGGGGCGTGATGATGATTACAGCGCTAAGCCCTGATTGTCTAGCATCAGCATATAAGGCAGGGAGGGCTTAGCCTCCCTGTCGGTTATAGTGTCTAACTTTGCTGTTAGTTATCTGCTCCTGTGCTGTGTCTGGTGATAGCCTTTTGGATTGACTTCTGTGTATGACCCCTGCCTGTATCTCGGACTCTGCCTGCTTGCCTGTGACCCTGAACCTTTGGCCTGTACCATGAATCCCGCTGTGTTGCCTGTGAACCAGACCTTTGGCGTGTTATCTGACCATTCTGCTTGCTAGTGACCTCTGACCTAGGCTTCGTCTGACCATCCGCTGCCATCTACTCTGTCTCCTGGCCTGCCGCTACGGTTCTGTATAACAAATTGCACTACGTCTGGAGTTAAGTCCTGGAGGCACCTGAGTACTGGTGAGGGTATAAAGCTCTATGAGAAAGGCGGCTGCTAAAGATGAAGACCTCCGCCAACTAGTTCTGTAAGTTTGTGAACAGACCGTCAGCCTAACAGAAGGATATATAAATTACAAGCACACATTATATATAAACATAATGGCAGAATAACTGTACCTTTGCTAAAGATGAAAACACAAACTTTTACACTTTTATATAGTATATATCTTATTAAGGTGATTGTTCATGCAATCATTCTTTTCCATATACAGTGCACAGCTGAAAAAGCTTTGTATTTAGTTTTATAAACACTTCAATCCATCCTCACCTCTGCTGCTTGTCTTATTTTCCTCTCTTGCTGCTCTACTTCTGCCTCCCCCTAATACACCAGTAAATGAGAGCTCACCACTCATCCCCCAATGAAGCCCTGCAAGCTAATGGTGGTGACTAAGTAATGATGAAAGAAGTGCGACATGGAGGGTCACTGTCTAAAAAGGGACAGTTACCCATAATGGGTGACCAAATGAAGTAGATATATGCCGTAAACAAGCTTTTCTACAGGGGTCTACAATGCCTATATTATTGAATTATTGAAGGCACTATAGAAGACACTGACCTGACATGTTTAGGTTGGCTGCATATTATACATTTTATTTTGTTTGTTAATACCTGCACTGTAACATGCTGGAATGATGGGCCACTCCTGACTGTTGGACTGGTCTGACAAGTATCACTCTCCCTACATTGTTTTACTAATTACATTATTATCTTTTGGTAGTCAGCAAAAATTGAAAGCCAAAAAAGTAATATATTAATTTCTGCACTTGTGTGGGAACATACATGTTATATACTTTCTCATTTCTGAGTATATTTTTTCCTCTTTAGGCTCTGAGGACAAAAAACAATCTGTGTTGGCCTATTTTCTAAGTGGGCCAGGAGCTCTGTTGGTTGCTTTTTTTAATAGGAGTCTCATGCATGCCATGTGGAGCTGGTTTATTTTTTTAAGATGCAGTTTAATTCATTAAGAAATGGCTGCAGAAAGATATCAGCAATTACAAACTTTTCCTCACATTAGTCCCATTGTCCTGCAAGAAATCCATATTTTACAGTGTAACTAAATATAACATGCTCTTTCCAAGGAAATACCACACCAAATACGAAACTTAATTTAATATGAAACCCTACTTGTGTCGCATGTACACTTTCTTGGGGTGTAATGGTATAATGTGGTAGCCCAATCTCTCCTGGCCTCCTAATCAGCTGTGGCTATTTCATCCACGACCAGAGGGTGCCCTGAATACTCAGGTGTTTAACACAGGTGTTGTGTGGAGTGGATACTAGTGGTGAAGCAGTGGAAAATCACAAAGGTTTGTTGGGCACCAGAACATCTCATAATAAATAACTAAACTTTTATTCCAAATGCCTCCCCCTCCAGCGCATAAGAATAACGGTTGTAATAAAATTTAGTTTCATTAACGTCAACTCCTCCAGCACACACTTAAGCAGATGTAATACATATTTGGCAATTCATACATCCAGTGTTTCTGGTTGCAGTAATTACACAGCCTACGTTTATAGTTTTTCATAGAAATAGGCACATAGTTGGCAATTGTCAGAGGTTGCACTCCACCAATTAGACTATACCAATATCCAGGGAATCTCTTCCATACATGCACACCATCCCTTACAATAGGGACCCTCTTCCACAACTTTTATCCACACTATGGTGGCACAGTCCCCTCTCCCTCACTGTATGGGACACTATTCAAGGGGTCTCTCCTACTGCTTCTGCACTGACCATCACCCCACAATGGAGAGACTTGTCATGCCTGGGGATTTGTCTGTACCCGGACTAGGCTGTATTTCTGGAGCTGATCTGATGGCTACATGCCCAAAGCTGGCTAACCTGATTATGTCCTTTTGCATGAGAGGGAAAAAAAACAAGTGCAGGTTGAGGTTATTATTATTATTATTATTATTATTAATTTTTATTTATAGGGCACCACAAAGTATCCGTAGCGCCGCACAAGGACAAACAATGGCACAGTACAAGGTGAAACAGCACAGTACAAGTAACAGTAAGCACTATAACTCTAGGGGCTCAGGCACAGCATGAAAGAGAGGGAGATAGGGGAAAAGTGAGTATAGGCAGGTAACTATGGCCCAAGAGGGTGGGCACGGATGACAGGTTGAGAGTCACTGAGGGGAGCGGAGAGAAGCGAGAGGAGACAGAGGGCAGAGGGACCGAGAGGAGGTGAGCAGAGTAGCTGGAGAGCGCAGTTAAAAGTGATGGAAACAGGAGGTAGGAGAGCCCTGCTCAAAGGAGCGAACAATCTAAAGGGAGGGGAAGACAGACAGACACATGGATGAGATGGAGAGACTGGAGAAACGGAGACGGAGTCGAGGAAGGGGGAGAAGGGAAGAAGGGATGAGAAAGAGAGGTAGCCGACCGGTGGGAGTTTAGGCATGAGACTGGAAGGCTGTAAGGAAAAGGTGGGTTTTTAATGTTCGTTTGAAAGAGGACAGATTAGGGGAAGTTCTGATGGAGCGGGGGACCTTGTTCCAATGGAGGGGAGCGGCGCTGGAGAAGTCTTGGATACGTGCGTGAGAGGATGTAATCAGAGGGGAAGAGAGGCGACGATCATTGGATGATCGCAGTGGGCGGGAGGGAGTGTGAATAGAGATAAGGTTAGAGATGAAGGGAGCAGTGGAGTTGGCGAGGGCCTTGTAAGTCAGAGTGAGGAGCTGAGAGTTCAGGAGATCACTAAGTATGAGTGGTACAGGAAACTGGCAAGAAGTCAAGAGTACCAAGATGGTGATCAGATAAAAATAAAGACCAAACTAGAACCGAAATGCTTGACCAGGCTGGAACTGGAATGCTGGGACCGGAATACTGAGACTGGACTGGAACCAGAATTCTGGAATCGGAGCAGAACCAGAATGCTGGAACCGGAATGCATGCTGTGCTGTCTGGGCAGAAGGAACTGAGTAGACTGCAGACTGCTAGAAATCAGAGACACCTCTGATGAAATCGCCCCCAAAGAAGCGGAGAAACGCGTCAGGTTTATTCTGTTTGACAAGTGTATCAATTTATTCAGCTCATTACTGTCAGCATTATTGTGATTTTCATTATATGCAGACTTCTTTCAGCTTCACAGAAGCAAGATCATCATCTAGTTATAAGGTACAGAAACAATATACTGTGAACAGCAAATTTTTTGGCTTCTCAATTGTTGCCCAATGGACTGTTTTTATATTTCAAATACTAATGGGATTATTCCCTAACAGGGATAGATGGACTCTGTTGCTTTGCACCTCATATATGGAATAAGAGGTGTTTTATATAGCGCTATTTCATTTCAATCCAAGGTCTTATTAAGGCTTGCAGTTTAATTATCGAATGAAGTGGTTGCATAGTTGGTCTCAATATGTGTTGGACCTAATCCTTATATGGAACTTCTCTTGGATAACGCTATTTGTTCAAACAAATGAATTATCCCCTAGTCTGGATATACAATAACTAAATCATCATCAAATATCGGAAGGATTATGGACACTTGTGGGCTTGACTATTCATATTCTTATGAATGACCCAATAACATGAGCTAATTACCAACTTTTACTCAGAGCAACTTTGTTTTTTACTATTGCTTCTGTTGTTATCACTTGCCAACATTGTGATTGATTTATTGTGTTGCTATATATATATATATGGTTATTTTTAATTATTTTAATTGTTTTATAACAATAAATGTATAGTTCAATTCATAAGTCATAATCAATCTTAATTCACCTTAACCAGCGCTCTTCTGCTCTTTTTTTATTTTCAGTTTGCTAGAAACCAGGTTGGTGTCTGTGCAATCAACGTTGCACTGGCAACAGGTTAGGGCTCCATTAAGTCCTTTTTTAGTAACTACTAGCTGCTGATTGGAGGCTGCGATCAACTGAGGTGAAGCAGCACTCTGGCTGAGAGGGATCAGGTGATTGGATCAAAGATGGCGGAGCACAGGCACTGGTTTTGTAGGGAGCTCTGAGACCGCTATCCTCTGATTGGAGGCTATAGTCAGCTGAGCTGGAGCAGCACTGTGACTGGTTGAGACAGAGCAGGTGACTGAATCCAAGATGGCAACACCCATGCACTGGTTTTGAAGGAATCCCTGGGGTGGAGACAGATGGGGCAGTATCATGCAGAGAGTTCTGAGACCAGGAGAGCATGCAGAACACAGGGACAGCTTAGAAAATCAGCGGAGGGGTAAGTAACAGGACCTGAGACCCTGGAGCGTAACAAAACTATTACAGTGACCAATATGCAATACAGTATTATATCAATTGTCCTATATACAATATAATAGTGAGCATGCTAGTGATCCATATACAACTTAAAAAGCAGTGTAGTGATCACTATACAATACATAGAGCATTCTAGTGACTACTATTAAATACAGATAACATTCTAATGAATTATGTACAATAGGAAGAACACTCTAGTGACTCAAACACAATACAAGGAGCTAGATATTTTCAAAAGGTGTTCCATGAACTATTCACATCCTTCCTTATTTGACCGTAAAAAATTAGCAAATTTCTCCAGCAGATTTGGCCTTAAGTATTTCCAGTCCTACCACAACCATGCCACACAGTAGAATATATTAAATGTCTTTTTATTTACTATAAATTATGTGAAATACAATGCAACAATTGTATCACTAGAACATTGCATCTCTGTGCTGAATGTACCTTTCCTATCTAACAATTACTATCTAACAACAGCAGGCATTATCCACCAGAAATTTGGGCGTTAAAAGAAGAGGTTAAGTTAATCACTCCTCAGATTTATATGATGTTTGTCATTTTGGGCCTGATTCAGTAAGGAAAGTAAGGCAAAAAAATGAGTATGTTTTCTCCTGGACAAACCATGGTAGAATGCAAGGGGTGCAAATTAGTTTATTATTTTGCACATAAATTAAATACTGGCTGCTTTTTCATGTAGCACACAAATACTTGGTAGTATTATTTTTACAATTAATTTTAAAGTTGGTCTAGGACATGTCCTACCCTAACTATAAACCTGTGTCTACATTTTAAATTGACTTCCCCCTCCAATGCAACATCGTTTTGCCATGGTGCAAAGTTACTCAATTTTTTTGCTTTACTTTCCCTTAATGAATCAGGCCCTTTGACTCCAAAAATGTCTTAAAATGACTAAATAGTGTTGTGAATATGGAGGTAAGTAGTTATAAGTGGTGATAATACAGGATCACATTGCCTGGTACCTGGTGACAGATCATTGAACATGTCCACATTGGATTTTAATCCTCAAAAGAACCTTGCATTCAGGAGTTTAATGGTAACATAATTTCACATTAATATAATTTCAAATAACATGTTAATTTCTCAGATGCAGTAGATTAAAAAGAGACTATATATGCAAATGTAGAATTCTATATTCTTCTATATTACCATTCATCTGTAGGTTTCCTGCTGCTATGTCACCTTGGCAGGAACAGTCTCAGGTTTTAAAGATTTTTCCCTGTTAAGGACCTTGGGTACACACTACAGAAAATTTCTCCCGATGTGATACTGTTAATGATTTTACCAACAACTGAAAATCACGATCAGCATGCCTATTCATGTGTACACACTATGCATGTTTTACAAAGTTTACCTTCAGATCTGTGCGGTTCATCTGTCATAACCATCGGCTGAAAACTTTGTGACTCTGTAAACTCTATGGAGATCGGTGGACACTGCTGGTCGTGAGTGCGAACACACAGCAAAATCAGAACAACATTGTTCCATCGTTTATAGGGGCTGTCAGGGGCTACGACCAGGAACGGGGACACTTGCTCAATTCCGCTGGTCGTCACCTTGTGTTGCTCTAGCCTGGACATGGGGGCTGCGAAAATTCAGGACAGAGAACATTCTCGCCCAAACTCTCTACTCACCAGTAGTGAGGGCCACATGGCTCCCCCTTGTCCGCAAAGCGTTGTCGGGTCTGGCAATTTCCACTTGGAACCGTCAGTGCACTGCCGCACTCAGATGAACCACTCCATACCCCGCTAGACACTGCCTGCCCTGGAACCGTCAGGCAAACCTGCCAGAACTCAGGCCAGACACCCAAATGGAACTGTGGGAGGATTGCTCCGCCCCCGGAACTCAAAAAGGCTGTGTTGCAATGCCAGCGAGGAACCCCACTGCTACCTCTGGGACTATGGGGATGACAGGGACTTACCAGGTGGGGGAACTACCGTGTGGCTTCTCCCCTGGCGTGGTGCTTCACCCGTTATCATTGCCCCTTTCAGGCCTAGCATGCGGCCAGAGAATGAACCAAATACCAAAGCCTCACTCCCACGGAAAGCCGGCTTCTGACTCCTGCAGAGGAAGCACAGCCCAACCCCACAACCCACGTATACACACAATACAGACCCACCAGGCCCACAGTGCACAATGCCCACAACAATACAGTACACAATGCTTCCCACAATAATACAGTACACAATGCGTCCCACAATAATACAGTACACAAGGATTCCCACAACAATACAGTAATACAATGCACACTATATCTTCCTACTATGCTCTGGGGCCTATTGTGTACCCTGTAAGGATGATAGGCCTAGTGCCCTGCCCTAACTAGGGGCCTACCTGGCTGGGGGCCGAGCCAGGTCACAAGCAGTGGGCCTAATGCCCAAAACCTAACTAAGGGACTTGTTACCTGGTCTGGGGCTGTACCACCTACCTGTCCTAGGCCTAATGCCTGAACCTAACTAAGGGCCTTGTGTCCTTGTGTGGGGCTGAACCCCCTTACCTGTACAGTGGGCCTAAAGTCCAAAGCTAACTCCCTAAGGGCCTTGTACCCTGCTTCTGGAGCTAAGCTTCTTACCTAGACTATGGGACTAGCCCCCTCAAAGCCTACAGTGGCCACCCCTGACTGCGGCACAGCCTAAAAACACATAAAAGTATTCCTACATACAAACGGCTGAATCTAACTTACCAACAATATATGACCAAGCTACATTCTAAACACATCCCCCAGAGACACAAACAAACTAAACCTACAGTAAATACATCCTCATCCTCATCAGAAGATGAATCATCAACATCATTTTCAATTTATGAAATCGATCATGATCCCCACTATGATAATCTAGTGAGAGAGTCATTCGGACAAGGATGACTCCAAGACAACGGACTTTGGGGGACAGAAAGGAGGGTAGTTTTATTAAAAGAAATAGATATGAGGGGAGAGGGGAGAGCCTTGGAAGGGGGAGGGATTAGTTCAGTCTTGGAAATATTGAGTTTAAGAAAGCACTGGGTCATCCAAGATGAGATGGCAGAGAGAGAGCAGGAGACACGAGACATTAGGGTAGTGGTGAGGTTAGGGGATGATAGATAGATTTGGGTATCATCAGCATGGTGGTGGTATTGAAGGCCAAAGGAGCAGATGAGGACACCAATGGAGGAGGTGTAGAGGGAGAAGAGCAGGGGGCCAAGAACGGAACTGGGGAACTCCGACATATAGGGGAAAAGGAGTCATGTGTAGAGACTGAAAAGGAGCACTTGATGAGGTAAGGAAAACCAGGAGAGGACAATGTAACAGAGCCCTATAGATTTGAGAGTTTGCAAAAGAGATGCAAAATAACTGTTCGTGGAGACATCCACAGATATTCTTAGAGGCGTATCTTTTGCAGGTACTGGAGGGTTGCTGTAAAGACACATGTTGATGATACAATACATAATACTTAATTCAACAGAGTCGCTAGAATATTATATAAAGTTGCAGCCATCAACTCGCATTATTAATTTGTGACTTCTATTTGGACTTCAATTTTTATAGTGGTAAATAACAGATTTGTAAGTGTTTGTATTTGATTACATTTATATGGTAACTTTTGCATTTAATAATAACTGTCAAAACACTTTTCTCTCTTGCGTATATGACACCTCATTACAGTATGGTAATGCGATAATGTCAAACTGCGTCCCTATACTACCAATAAGCATAACTACCGTATATACTCGTGTATAAGCTGAGTTTTTCAGCACATTTTTGTATGCTGAAAAAGGCCACTCGGCTTATACACGGGTGAACTTACCTGGTGTCCGGTCCCTCTGCTGTTAACTTCTGCATATGCGTTCCAACAACAGGAAGTTCGGCATTTGGAACGCATACTTGCGTTCCAAACGCCGAACTTCCTGTTGTTGGAACGCATGCGGGGTAAGTAAAAAAGCTCTCTCTCTCTGCGTCCTCGCCTTTCGTTTGTTCTGTCCAGACAATCCAAACTTTTTATCGGTGGTCTGAGCTTTGACACCAACGAGGGGAATCTGGAAGAGGTGTTCTGCAAATATGGTCTGATCACAGAGGTGGTTGTGGTAAAGGATCGGGAAACTAAGAGATCCAGGGGATTTGGCTTTGTTACGTATGAGAACCCAGAGGATGCCAAAGATGTCTTGCAGGCAATGAATGGAAAGTCTGTGGATGGACGTCAGATTCGTGTGGATCAGGCTGGCAAGTCCTCCGGTGACAGGAGAGGAGGTTACAGAGGAGGCTCATCTGGAGGAAGAGGATTCTTCCGTGGTGGCAGAGGACGTGGTGGCGGTGACAGGGGCTATGGAAGCAGCAGGTTTGAGAGCAGGAGCGGAGGATATGGTGGCAGTGGTGGCTCAAGGGATTATTATGGAAGTGGCAGGAGTCAAGGAGGTTATAGTGATCGCTCAGGAGGGTCCTACAGAGACAGCTATGATAGCTATGCTACACACAACGAGTAAAATACTTTTTTATATCTGTTTAAGTATCTCTACAGCCTCACTGGTAGTAACGGAACAGCTGTCCTAAAGGGTGTAAAGCTAATAACTTTTATATTGTTACTTTTAATGTTATGGTTTCATATTGTTAGATTTCTCACCCTACTATGTTTTGCTGTTCCATGGAGGCTTTTAAATTTGCACTCTTTTCCACCCTAGGCTTATACTCAAGTCAATAAGTTTTCCCAGTTTTATGTGGTAAAATTAGGTGCCTCGGCTTATATTCGGGTCGACTTATACTCGAGTATATACGGTATACATATTTGTATGTCTGACATAGAAATACTATGATTTTGGAGTTGGCAGTACCTGGATTATGTGCGACTCAACATGCACAACTAAACCTTCTTTGCATCAGAATCTTTACGTGTAAGTTTAAATGAGGCCCATAGTGAGCTCTGTGCTGATTAAGCATATTACACAGTTAAGCTGGGTACACACTACACTGTTTTCGTCCAATAATCGGCTCAAACAGCCGACATACGACCTCTTGTTCAAAAGTCGGGTCAGTGTGTGCAGTGACACGATGGTCGAAAGTCTGCCCAAATGGACGATTGTCGCCTCATTTGGTTGGTCGTACCATTTAATATTTTCGTTCCAATCTCGTTTCCGCTGTGTAGTGTGTATAAACTTCCGACCGATCCACAACTGTGAGTATGAAATTACAGTAATTGCTCACGACAACATGGCTGTAAAAAGTCGCTAAAGGGACGTCCACTCTTCCCTTTATCGTCCTAAACAAGGCTAATGTGTATGCAGTCCATGGGCCGAGCGATCGGACCATCGGTCGCAGGTAAAATCGCTCGGCATAAAAAGTTGGTCGAAATTTCTGTAGTGTGTACCCAGCTTTAGTACAAACTTGCAACCTCTTGTTAGGACTTATCTTCTCATATAGGAGCATTATTTGTTTAACCAATGACAAAAGAGATTCTGCATTTCAAAGACATGTTATAAACACTTACAAGAGAGAACTTTTTGATATGTAAATTAAGTAAACTATTTCCCTGCTGCCCACACCCACTGCATGAAATTACAGGTTGCTTTACCTTTGTAGTATTGCAAATGGTAAATAAGGAAACTGAACCTCAAAGCCATTTCTACCTTGGATTCAAGATTGGAAACATAGATAAGACCCAGTTAGAAAATGATCTGTGTTCCAGGCAGGTTACAGCTTTCTAAGGCTGTCCAACTTCTTTGATATGGAATCTGTATTATTTGGACCAACATTCTGGGGATTTCTATTGACATACTGAAGCTGACAATGCAATATAACAGTACAGTTGCCAATTTAGATGCAAATCATATCTACCTAGGACACTTTTACTGCATCTACCTTCTGTACATACAGTAAGAATTATGTTATATTTTAATTAGGCAACAAATCTTTACTTTAAAGATACATGCATACAGAACAAAACATGGTACTTTGCAGTTGTCCATATAAACTAAGGCCAGCATAACAGAAACACACTGTGCATTTGTCCATAAATACAATGTGAGAACAGATACTGAGAATTACATCTACCACACAGAACAAGAGAAGTGTATCTCTTTAAGATCTTATACTGAGAATTATATCAATCATTTAAAATTATACTTGCCAACTTTTTAAATCTGTAATCCAGGAGATCAGCAGCGTAATGAAGGGGGCACAGTAATGCAGGGAACAGTATTGTAATGAATGGGGCAGCAGTGTAATGAAGGGGTCACAGTGTTGCAGGGGACAGTAGTGTAATGAATGGGGCACAATCTGATGAAGGAACAAATGTGTGATGAAGTAGGGGACACACTGAATAAAGGGAAAAGTGTGAAGAAGGAGGGGGCACCATGTGAAGAAGGAGGGTGCAGGGTGATGGTGGAGGGGCAAACGTGTGTATTCACTAGTGAAAGGAAATAATAGGAGCAGGAACACGTTAGATAGAGATGATCAGGAGGTAAGGGAGGAGCGAGAGTAGAAGGACATAAAGCACAGGGGAGAGCAGGTAGAGAGGGAGAGAGGGGGATACCTGCAATGAAGATAGGGGCACATAGAAACAGAGAAAGGAAACAAATAAGGGATAGATAAATCGTAACATGGAAGATATAAGGGAGATATTTTGTAAAGTTTTATTATAATATTATGGAGATATGAGGGAAAATGTAAGTACACAAAGGAGACATGAGAGAGAAGTGGAGGGACACAGAGGAATGGTAATTGGACATAGGAGAGGGTGGATAGCTTTGCAACATTTAATATGTTTTATATTCTACTATATAGTATTGAAATGCATCTAACATGAGTTTCACTCTATCACAGCCCCTAAACCTTCGTTCATTTCAAAGTGAAAGTTCCATACACACCTAAATTTCACTTCGACCACTGTGTATATATATATGTGTGTATGTATATATCTGTGTGTGTATAATATATATATATATATATATATATATATATATATATATATACAGACACACACACACACACACACACACATTTTCCTCTAATTTAACTCTTGTGTTATATTTGTTTTCTATCATTTACAAATGCTATCTGTCTGATGGTTTATTTTTTTATATCTGTGCAGTTTATAGCCTGAATGGACCAGGAAATGTGGCTGCAGCCATAATTGGATTTGATGGTATTTTCTCCTTGCTGTATATCCTCTGTCTTTGAAGTCTCTGCTCCCAGTTCCTTCTCAGTGTGACGGTTCCGTTCCTTTGTCACCATGTCTCTACTTCTGCTGCCCCCTTTCATGCTGCATCCAGGAGGAAGCAGGAGGCCTGGAAACTGTCTGAAATTTTAGGAGTTTTCCTGAAGTTCAGAGAGAGCTGACAGCTGTGGCTCAAATGTAATCATGTTTTTTCCAGTGGTTATCTGACAAAAATCACACATCAGAGGTGATTGGTGAGAGATGAAAGGTTTTAATGTCACTATGTCACTAGAACTCACTAGGAGCTGTAGAGATTAGTATAATTACATTGGAAGTTGCTGAAACATCTGCAATCGTAAATAGCAAAATAATTATATGGTTTCCAGCTTTTCTGATAAAGTTAAAAAGTCACCTATTGGCATAACCAATATTTTAAAATAATTTCCAGACACTTTGCTGCTTAGCCAGTCCTAAACATGTTATATGCAATGCTATTTTAATTTATCCAGAAGAACTACAATCCCCAGCATGTCATCTTCTGACTGAATGTGATATGTGTTCTCATTACATTTTAAATATACCTGTTCAATAAATGTTGACGTCCTAAACGTAGGGAATTATTATTGTTTATTTATATGGCACCAATCATATTACGCACTGCTGTACTGAGAATACGTAATCATTTACATCAGTCACTGCCCTATTGAATCTTACATTCTAAATCCCAACCACATGTACACATGTGGAAAGGGTCGGGGAGTCAATTAGCGCTCCCCGCCTGGACATCTAAACAGTGGCGCTGCTGTGAGTCAATCCGGGCCCGCGGCAGAAGTGTGATGACGCAGCGGTGTGCTGACATCATCATGCGTCGATGCGCCGGCGTCTATTTAAGACGCCCGCATCGGCACCCGGGGCAGAGACGACGGCAGAGCTCGTGGAAGAGGGACCACGTGGAATTGCGGCGAGTGAAGCAAGAAATCCAGCTGGCAGCGGAGACAGAGAGCCCTTGTCAGGACTGCTAGCTACTCTGTCTACTGAAGACCCGGCCATCGCTGTAAGGCCAGAAGAGGACGTACGCGGACGTGGCCCGAAGCATCCCTGGAACAGGCAAGGCCCCTGGGGTACCACCTCTCCCGGGCCCGCGCCCGCACTCTATCACCTCTGTTTGAGTAGCACTTTTTTCCGGGCACAAGGCCCGAGCTCCATTTCAGGCACTAGGCCTGTGCCGCAGTCAGGGGTGTTAATACAGTAATATTCTGCGCTAAACCTAGATAATGGAATAATATTGATCAGCCTAATGTGGTAAAAATGCCTTTATCAACTGGTATTAAATATACATTCAGTGGATTACAGGTCATGAGAACCATATATAGGGGTATAATGAACATCAAATATACATCATAGGTACATCATACATAAATAGAACATAGTCATATAATACATAGGGTGCGATGCTCCACTGATGCTAAAGGGCAGTGGAACAGACGGTGAAACAATATTGAACAGAATAAAATCCTGCGGATGCAAGGTGTCCAGAAATGTAAAAAGATCCAAATAGGAGGGGGGGGGGGGGGGGGAGGAGAAAAAACAACAACAGTTGCATATGAAAAACAGTCTCAAGTAGTCCAGCAAAATAAAATAAAATAAAATGTCCAGCGGAGGGGATAGAAAGAGGAAAGGGGTGATATTACTTGCGCTTGAACCAATCCAGGATGTAGCGATGATCCTCAGGATATCTGGTATAATCCGTGTGGGGTCCAAACTTAAGATGGGTGATCCTCGCGAGGATTATTCAGTGCATGATCCGGAGATCGGGAGAATGGAGAGCTTGGAGAGCAGAGTAGCGAGCGGGACGTCGGCGTGCGTGCCAACTGTGGAACGCACGCTTCCTGACTGTCACGACCGAATGTGCACAAACCGGAAGTGATGGGTGATAGGCCGACGCGTTTCGTCACCTAGGTGACTTTTTCAAGGCAGTGATGTATGTGTAGGGGAGGGCGGGTCTTATATACGCTGTGCTGGAGTGTTCAGATCTTCTGAGTCACATGTTTTATGTGATTAGCGTTTCAACATAGTCTGTCCTTTGGCGTTGATAGGTGTAGATTGATCAAAACGGAAATAAAACATTTCAAATGTACATATATCCAGAGGACTTGATTGCATGCAATACTTATATAAGCCAGAGTGCGGGAATAACCTATATATATAGCACACTTGAGTAAACTAACATCGTAGTGAAGCTATAGATTTATAAATGCGGGATACCGCATAATATATATACGGAGGAAGGGGGGGGGAAGGGGGGGAAGGGGAGGGGGAAGCTGACTAGTCTTAATGTTTATGGTGCAGTTTGGGTCATGTGTCTCACATATCCCCAAATGTGGACTTGTGTGTATATGTACATAGACATATCCATAATGATTGTGCATAAGTATATGGATACATATATATATATAGATAAAGCAAAAATAGACATCTATGTCCATATATAGATGGATGGCATACGAATGGTACATATGTCTGCGATTTGGAAAGTGAAGAATGACTACAATTAGAGAGATACAGTGTGAAAGAAATGGTATACTTCTGCGCTAATCTAATGTATCGTTATTGGAACAGATGGGACCAAATATATATAGATGGTTGACAATAAATGGCCATGATGATAGTGCATTACTAGCAATCATACGGGGGTGTTAGTTCCGTTATAAGTTAGCGTCTGTTCTCTGTCACTGGGTAGGGAGATCAACTCTACAGATTGCGCACCGTGCTGAACCTGATATTCTCCACCGTTCGCACAATGGGTACTTGTCAGGCCCACACAGTATCGCCTCCGAGTTCGGATGGGATCGGGCATGGACTGTGTGGTATGTCAGCACGGTGCGCATCTGACCTTGCCGTACGTGATGAGTTTCACAGACAGCTACAGATATCGAACTCAATATTAAGTCCTTTGGGAGTCTGGGTATCTAATTCAAAAATCCATCTATGTTCTTCTTTGTTGATATTTTTGGTGAGATTTCCACCTCGCCAATTCTTCTTGATTCTTGAAATTGCCATAAAGGTAAGCGAGGATGGGTCACTATTGTGTTTTAAATGAAAATGATGTGAAACGCTGTGAGTGTGTAGGCTCCGTTTGATGTTCCGTATGTGTTCCGCTAACCTTACTTTTAGCGGTCGGATTGTTCGCCCTACATATTGTAGTTTACATGGACACTGGAGGAGGTATACTACCTCTTTGGTTTCACAAGTTATAAAGTCTTTAATCTTGTATGCTCGGTCAGTCGTAGTTGATTGGAAGGTGTGGATGGGTTTAGTGCTTCTCACACCGCATGTTCTGCATGCTATGCATTTTCCGCAACTGTAGAAGCCTAACTGTTGTTGTTGTGGGATCAGGGTGGTTTGTATGGGTAGTTTTGGGGGAAAGTGATTTTGTACTAACTTTTTCTTCAAATCGGGGGCTTTGTGGAAAATAATGCTTGGTTTCTGTGGGAGAATTGGACGCAATTCAGGATCTTGTTTGAGTATGTTCCAGTGTGAATTAATAATTCTCTGGATTTTGAAAGCTTGATTATTGTAGTTCGTGATAAAAAGTATTTTTTCTTGTTTTGTGGATTTGGTTGGGGAATGTCTTGGATGGAGTAAGGATTCTCTTTCTCTGACTTCAGCTTGCTTGTATGCTGATTCAATGGTATCTATAGGGTAATTTTTCTCAAGAAATTGTTGTTTGAGCTGATGCCATTGTTCTGCAAAATGATGTTGTTGTGAACAGTTCCTCTTAATTCTCGTAAATTGACCATATGGGATATTGTTAAGCCATTGTGGGTGATGGTTGCTGGTGGCGAGAATATAGCTGTTGACATCAACGGGTTTTTGGAATGTTTTGGTTTCTATGTGGTTATTCTGGATGAAGATCAGTAAATCTAGAAACTCTATTTTGTGGCGACTATACTTGGTGGTGAATTTGAGATTAAAAGGGTTGGTGTTCAGATCCTGCATGAAGGAGGTGAGTGATGTTTCATCACCTCTCCATATGGCAATTATGTCATCTATGTACCTGTGCCAGAAGACCAGATTTGCCCCATGTTGGTGGTTGGACCAAATGTGTTGTTCCTCCCACCTGCTCATGAACAGATTAGCGTAACTCGGGTCAAACCTGGTCCCCATGGCAGTGCCCCTAGTCTGCAGATAAAAGGTGTTTTGGAACCAAAAGTAGTTGTGGGTGAGTATGAACTGAATACTATCTAGGATGAATTGAACTTGAAGTGGTTGCATGGTAGGGTCGTTGGAGAGAAAATGCTCAATGCTTTGTATTCCCTGGTGGTGAGCAATGACAGTGTAGAGGGAAGTGACGTTGCTGGTAATGAGCCAGAGATCATCACCCCACTCCACTTTGGACAAGATGTTTATGATATGTGTCGTGTCTTTTATGTATGATTGTTGAACTTTAACGTAGGGTTGTAAGAAATGATCAATGTATTGGGATAGGTTGGAGGTGATGGAATTGATACCAGAAATGATAGGTCTACCCGGTGGTTGTGTGACACTTTTATGTATTTTTGGCAAGTAATAAAATACTGGGATGGTTGGGTGTGTGATGGAGATGAAGTCGTGTTCTTTCTTTGTTAGAATTCCTGATTCTAAGCCTACATTGAGCAATTTTGCCAATGATTGTTGGAATGGAGTAGTTGGATCTGTCCTTAGTTTGGTATATGTGGTGGAATCATCTAATATGTCGTTCGCTACTTTGATGTAATCTTGCTTATTAAGCAGCACTATCCCGCCGCCTTTGTCAGCGGGCTTGATAACTATGTCGGTATTTTGTTGCAGTTCTTTTAGAGCATTTGTTTCAGGTATAGTGAGGTTTATGCGGTTGGATGCAGTGTTTGTATTCATTTTTTGAATATCATCCATGACCATATGTTCAAATGTTTGTATGAGAGGACCTTTAAGAAAAGTGGGGTTAAAATGTGATGATGGTTTTAGTGCGCTGTGTTTGTATGTTGATATAGTTGTCGCGTTCTTAGTCTGTAGTGGATGTCTGAGGAAGTATTTCTTTAGAGTAAGTTTACGAGTGAATTTATGTAAGTCGAGGTACATTTCAAATTTGTCTGGTTTATTGGCAGGGGCGAATTTCAGTCCCTTGTGTAACAGAGATGCGTGTGGCGTTTTTAATTGAAAGTTGCTAAGATTGAAGATACCTTGAAGCAACTCCTCTTTAGAGGGTTTGATTAGATTATTTTTACTTTTTTTGCCGCCTCTTCGGCCTCTATGTCATTTTGGTGGAGTTTCCTTTTTATCTGTGGAGTTAGTGTAGTCTGTTGGTATGTTGAGGTTAGTGGTGGATCTGGTGTTGGATTTTTTAGGCTGATGTCTAAAAAAGGTACCAGGGTTGGATTAGTATTGGTCGAATCTAAATGGTCAGGTCCTTGGATTGTGTTGCTGAGAATAGGGCCTTCACTTTGTATAATGTCAGTCAGATTAAGGTCGAGCCAACCTTGACTCCTTCTTCTCCTTCAAACTAGTGGTGTGCACCGGGCACTTTTAGTGTTTTGGGTTTTGGGTTTTGGGTTCTGATTAGCTTGAGGTTTTGGGTTCTGATTTGTTTTGCCAAAACACCTGACCAAAGGTTTTGGTTCTGATTTAGGGTTTTGGGTTCTGATTTATTTTTAAAAAAGCATAAAAAGCGCTAAAATCCAGTTTTTTTACATTCCTACACTATTATTAACCTCAATAACATTCAATAACAATCATTTCCACTAATTTCCAGTCTATTCTGAACACCTCACACCTCACAATATTGTTTTTAGTCCAAAACTTTGCACCGAGGTAGCTTTCTGGACTGCGTAGTGGAGTAGCCCCGGTACCCAATTTGGTACCGGGGCCACAATACCTCCTCCAACTGGTCTTAATTCCACTGCACATATGTCTGCTCCTACATCCTCTGCAGCATAAAGAGGGTGTAGTTCGAGCGCGTCACTACCTCTTGTTTTCGACGATGACAGGTCATTTTCATAAAATTTTGATTTGGCAGCAACAGTCAACGTATTTTAATATATAATACGCATCTATCTGGACTGCATAGTGGAGTGGCCCCGGTACCCAATTTGGTACCTCCTCCAAATAGTCTGAATTACACTGCACAGATGGCGGACACCGGATGCACGTCTAACACCAACATAGCTGTTAAGGCCGCAGTTATCCGCTTTGCCATAGGATGACTACTGTCGTACTTTGTGCTCACGGCAAACGACTGTTGGACGGTCACATAATGCCAAAAAAAGAGGTGCAAGATGGAATTGTCCTTGGGCCCTCCCACCCACTCTTATGTTGTTGAAATAGGACATGCACACTTTAACAAACCAATCATTTCAGCGAAAGGGCCTACCAAACTGTGGCTGAAATGATTGGTTTGTTTGGGCCCCCACAAAACGAGCTGGCAAAGAAAAAAAAAAGGTGCAAGATGGAATTGTCCTTGGGATTATGTTTGTGAAATAGGACATGCACACTTTAACAAACCAATCATTTCAGCGACAGGGCCTACCAAACTACTGTGGCTGAAATGATTGGTTTGTTTGGGCCCCCACACAAAAAAAGCTATTTATCTCTCCCTGTACAAACTAAACAGGCTCTACTGAGGCAAGATGTCGTCCTCATCCTCATCCTCTGATTCCTCTCCCCCTTCAGTGTGTACTTCCTCCTCCTCACACATTATTAATTCGTCCCCGCTGGACTCCACAATCACAGGTCCCTTTGTATTATCTGAAGGGCAGTGCTGTACTTGATTGAGGAATTGATAATTCATTTTTATGAACATCATTTTTTCAATGTTCTGAGGAAGCAACCTCCTTCGCTGCTCACTGACCAGGTTCCCCGCTGCACTAAAAACTTTTTCGGAGTACACACTGGAGGGGGGACAACTCAGGTAAAATAGAGCCAGTTTGTACAGGGGCTTCCAAACTGCCTTTTTTTCCTGCCAGTAACAATATGGACTGTCTGACATGTCTATTTGGATGGTGTCAGCAAAATAATCCTCCACCATTTTTTCAATTGTGACAGCATCCAATGCAGCGACAGTAGACATGTCTGCAATGGTTGGCAGGTCCTTCAGTCCGGACCAGATGTTATCAGCATCCCCGCCAGTGGGTCTTTTAGGAAAACTGAGCTTTTTCCTCGCAGCCACAGGTGTGGAAGAAAATGAAGGCTGAGCTGTTGGTATGTCACGGTGCTCTTCAGAGGACAATCTCCTGACCAGCAAGTCTTTGCACCGCTGTAGACTTGTGTCCGCCGGAAACAGAGACACAACATACGCTTTAAACCGAGGATCCAGCACGGTAGCCAGAATGTATTCCTCTGACTTTAAAAGAGTGACCACCCTCCGATCCTGGCAAAGCGTACAAGGGGCTTCATCCACTAGAGCTACATGCTTGGTGGAATCGCAATGGTTTACCAGCTCCTCCCTCACTTTCTTCAGCTGCTTCTGCAACAGCCTGATCAGGGGAATCACCTGACTCAAGCTGGCAGTGTCGGAACTGACTTCTCGTGTGGCAAGTTCAAACGGCTGGAGAACCTTGCACAACACAGAAATCAGTCTCCACTGCGCTTGACTCAGGCGCATCCCCACTCCTTTTCCTATGTCGTAGGTGGCTGTCAAGGCTTGAATGGCCTTTTGCTGCTCCTCCATCCTTTGCAGCATATAGAGGGTGGAGTTCCAGCGCGTCACAACCTCTCGTTTGAGGTGATGGCATGGCAGGTTCAGGCTTTTCTGATGTTGCTCGAGTCTGCGGTAGGCACTGGCAGAATGCCGAAAGTGTCCAGCAATTTTGCGGGCCACCGCAAGCATCTCCTGCACACCCCTGTCACTCTTGAGGTAATGCTGCACCACCAAATTAACGGAGTGGGCAAAACATGGGACGTGCTGGAAATTGCCCATATGTAATGCCCGCACAATGTTACTGGCGTTGTCCGACACCACAAATCCTAGAGAGAGTCTAAGTGGGGTAAGCCACTGCGAGATTATTTCCCTCAGTTTCTCTAAGAGGTTGTCAGCGTTGTGCCTCTTATTAAAACCTGTGATACACAACGTTGCCTGCCTTGGCACGAGCAGCCGTTGTGGAGATGCTGCTACTGATGCAGCTGCTGCTGTTGCTGCGGAAGGCGATGCATCTACCCAGTGGGCTGTCACAGTCATATAGTCCTTCGTTTGCCCTGAACCACTTGTCCACATGTCCGTGGTTAAGTGGACAGTGGGTACAACCACATTTTTCAGAGCACTGAGGACACTTGTTCGTACTTCTCTGTACATCCCGGGTATCGCCTGCCTAGTGAAGTGGAATCTTGACGGGATTTGGTACCAGGGACACAATACCTCCATCAACCATCTAAATCCCACTCCACTGATGGCGGACACCGGACGCACGTCTAACACCAACATAGCTGTTACAGCCGCAGTTATACGCTTTGCAATAGGGTGACTACTGTCGTACTTTGTGCTCAGGGCAAACGACTGTTGGACGGTCAACTGTTTGGTGAAAGACGTAGCGTTCTTACGACTTCCCCTCTGGGAAGATGACCGACTACCAGCAGCAACAGCAGCAGTGGCAGTAGTAGGCGTACCGCTGCAGGATTCCTCGGATGAATCCCGGATTGAAGAGGATTCAGTCTGGCTGGTGACATGACCTGCAGGACTAAATTTGATGGAGATTGTGGAGGAAGTTGACGAGGAGGGTGTTGGTGGTGTGTATCCAACAGGACCAAGGGATTTAGGTCTCCCAGGACTGATGCCGGTCCTAACCCCAGTTCCTGAACTAACCACTGAATTATGAAGGTTATTCAGGTGACGTATAAGGGAGGATGTCCCTAGGTGGCCAAGATCCTTACCCCTGCTTATTTGAGCTTTACATAAGCTACATATGGCCATACATTTGTTGTCCGGATTCGGATAAAAATAACTCCAGACAGAAGAGGTGGATTTTTTGGTCTTCTGACCAGGCATGACGATGGGCTTTTTCATCCCATGGACAACAACTGTTTCCCCCCCTGGTGGCTCATTTATGATAACCACATCAGCATCCTCCTCGTCAAGTTCCTCCTCAGCGCCAGCTACATCAATATCCTCCTCCCGGTGTACAACATTCACACCTTCATTAGCCAAATCTGTAACTGGACTGTGGGTGATCCTTCCAGCATATGCAGAGGGCGTGCTGCAAATGGTGGAAGGAGCCACCTCTTCCCGTACAGTGATGGGAAGTTCAGGCTTCGCAACCACCAACACCCTTGGACTCGCTGGACTTGGACTAGTTGTTGATGACAGCTTAAGTCTCTTAAATTTGTTAGAGGGGGGGAGGAGGAGTGCTTAGATCCATGGGTGAAGCTGAACCACTAGTCATGAACACGGGCCAGGGCCTAAGCCGTTCCTTGCCACTCCGTGTCGTAAATGGCATATTGGCAAGTTTACGTTTCTCCTCAGATGATTTTAATTTTCTTTTTTTGCTAATTTTTGTGAACTTTGGGTTTTTGGATTTTACATACCCTATACTATGAGATTGGGCATCGCCCTTGGCAGACGACGTTGATGCCATTTCAGCGTCTATGTCAATGTCTTGACTAGTGGCAGCAACTTCAGCATTAGGAGGAAGTGGGTCTTGATCTTTCCCTACTTTATCCTCCAAATTTTTGTACTCCATTATATGCAGCACAAGAGAGCATACCCCTAAACCACACACACTTTGGGACTACAGAAACAATGAACGTAGTAATAGAAATGGCAGTTCCTCTTTTTTGGGACTGCACAAACAATTAACGTAGTAATAGAAATGGCAGTTCCTCTTTTTTGGGACTACAGAAACAATGAACATAGTAATAGAAATGGCAGTTCCTCTTTTTTGGGACTGCACAAACAATGAACGTAGTAATAGAAATGGCAGTTCCTCTTTTTTGGGACTGCACAAACAATGAACGTAGTAATAGAAATGGCAGTTCCTCTTTTTTGGAACTACAGAAACAATGAACGTAGTAATAGAAATGGCAGTTCCTCTTTTTTGGGACTACAGAAACAATGAACATAGTAATAGAAATGGCAGTTCCTCTTTTTTGGGACTGCACAAACAATGAACGTAGTAATAGAAATGGCAGTTCCTCTTTTTTGGGACTACAGAAACAATGAACATAGTAATAGAAATGGCAGTTCCTCTTTTTTGGGACTGCACAAACAATGAACGTAGTAATAGAAATGGCAGTTCCTCTTTTTTGGGACTGCACAAACAATGAACGTAGTAATAGAAATGGCAGTTCCTCTTTTTTGGGACTGCACAAACAATGAACGTAGTAATAGAAATGGCAGTTCCTCTTTTTTGGGACTACAGAAACAATGAACATAGTAATAGAAATGGCAGTTCCTCTTTTTTGGGACTGCACAAACAATGAACGTAGTAATAGAAATGGCAGTTCCTCTTTTTTGGGACTGCACAAACAATGAACGTAGTAATAGAAATGGCAGTTCCTCTTTTTTGGAACTACAGAAACAATGAACGTAGTAATAGAAATGGCAGTTCCTCTTTTTTGGGACTACAGAAACAATGAACATAGTAATAGAAATGGCAGTTCCTCTTTTTTGGGACTGCACAAACAATGAACGTAGTAATAGAAATGGCAGTTCCTCTTTTTTGGGACTGCACAAACAATGAACGTAGTAATAGAAATGGCAGTTCCTCTTTTTTGGAACTACAGAAACAATGAACGTAGTAATAGAAATGGCAGTTCCTCTTTTTTGGAACTACAGAAACAATGAACGTAGTAATAGAAATGGCAGTTCCTCTTTTTTGGGACTACAGAAACAATGAACGTAGTAATAGAAATGGCAGTTCCTCTTTTTTGGGACTGCACAAACAATGAACGTAGTAATAGAAATGGCAGTTCCTACTTTATCCTCCAATTTTTTGTACTCCATTATATGCAGCACAAGAGAGCTTACCCCTAAACCACACACACTTTGGGACTACAGAAACAATGAACGTAGTAATAGAAATGGCAGTTCCTCTTTTTTGGAACTACAGAAACAATAAACGTAGTAATAGAAATGGCAGTTACTCTTTTTTGGGACTACAGAAAAAATGAATGTAGTAATAGAAATGGCAGTTCCTCTTTTATGGGACTGCACAAACAATGAACGTAGTAATAGAAATGGCAGTTCCTCTTTTTTGGGACTGCACAAACAATGAACGTAGTAATAGAAATGGCAGTTCCTCTTTTTTGGAACTACAGAAACAATGAACGTAGTAATAGAAATGGCAGTTCCTCTTTTTTGGAACTACAGAAACAATGAATGTAGTAATAGAAATGGCAGTTCCTCTTTTTTTGGACTGCACAAACAATGAACGTAGTAATAGAAATGGCAGTTCCTCTTTTTTGGGACTGCAAGAATATATTGCTCTATAATATTTTTTATACTTTTTCAATTATTTTTCTATATTTTTTAAAAAAAAAAAAAATTTTTTTTTTGTATTTTTTAAATTTTTTTTAAAGATTTTTGGCTAATTAACAAATTTCTATGGACTTATCAGAAACAAATACAGGACAAAAGCACTACTGGACTCAGCAGCACAGACACTGGCCAAAGCACCACTGGAATCAGCAGGACAGAGCACTGGAAAAAGTACTACTGGACTCAGCAGGACAAAGCACCACTTGACTAAAGTAATCAGCAGGACAGAGCACATCAACCTCCCTCTTCAGTAACCACAGGGAGAATGAAGATGGCAGTCGCGAGCAGGGCATTTATGAGATCCAAGTCTCGCGAGATCCGACGCGAGACTTGAATGTCATAGCCTCGTTTTGCATTCCTTGGGCGGCCGGAAGTACCCGAACAGTGCTCGGAACCCGCACTGTTCGGGTGGGCTCGGATTAGCGAAATACGCGCCCGCTCATCTCTACTTCAAACCTCACATTCTGTCCTGCTCAAAATCCTGTTATTGCTATCTCCGGAATATATCCAAGATATGGCCCTATCTCATCATGGATGCAACTCTTATTCACGCTCTTATAATCTCTTGCCTTGACTACTGTAACCTCCTTCTCTTTGGCCTACCCGACTTCCACCTTGCCTTTTTTAAGTCTATACTTAATGCTGCTGCCTGCCTCCCACCTCTCTATCTCTGCTGTACCCCTCCACCAGTCCCTACATTGGCTCCCTATGACCTTAAACATAAACTCCTGACCCTCACCTTCAAAGTTCTCAGTCACCCTACATATCCCCATATCCAACCTCATCTCTACCTACACTCCTCCGATCTGCCAATGACCACCGCCTCACTACATCATTGATCACCTCTTCCCACTCCCGCCTCCAGGATTTTGCCCTGCTGCTCTCCAGCTGTGAAATGATTCCCACGCCCCATCAGGTTAGCCTTTACTCTCAAAGGATTCAAGTGTGCCCTTAAAACTCATTTCTTATTCAAACCTATCAGCCTTTCTCTTAACTCCCCCCACTTCCCCAGTCGATACCACCCTATTTGTGTCTCCCCCTTTCTTTTAGGATGTAAGCTCTCAGGTCCTCTTTCCTTGTGTTCTCCTTCTAATATTCATCACTCTCTGCACCTCTTGGCTTGCTTCCCTAGCCCTGTCTTCTTAAGTTTAGGCCCACTTCTCGCTGGTTACTACCATCACTCTCACTCACTGTCCCTCAAATGTACATTACTATTATATATATATATAGTAAATCTACATTAATTCTGCATTACCTATATATTTATTCATTCCGTATCAAAATGTCTGCTATCAAAATGTCAAAATATTCCTGCTATCAAAATTGACCCTAGTCTCTCTCTCTCTCTCTCTATGTCTGTGTATGTTAGGGAATTTAGACTTTAAGCTCCAATGGGACAGGGACTGATGTGAATGAGTTCTCCGTACAGCGCTGCAGAATCAGTGGCCATGGCCGGATTAAGGGGGGGGCACAGGGGGCACGTGCCCCGGCCCCCCTCTCTCCGAGGGCCCCCCGCCGCCTGCATGACCTCACCTGCAGTGCTGCTGTCTGTCAGATGTCATATGCGATGCGGCGGCCGGCAGGGTCCCCACTGATGCATTCGCGGGGGGGGGGGGGTTCTGGGATTCGTTGTCCCGCGGGGGCTGCCGGGAATTGTAGTCCCGCGCGGGCTGCCGGGAATTGTAGTCCCGTAGAGGCTGCTGGTGCAGGAGTGGTTGCACACTGTACGCTGAACCACCAGAAAGCAAAGCAAAGCGACACCTCGCCCAATGGATATCACACGTATGTAACAGGTCCATTTACTTACATTATTATATTACATAGAGCAGGCTCAGCATAGAGACAGTGACACACAGCAGATACAGATGTGACAAGCATCAGAGATTACCAAAAAGCACCACTCAGCCCCCACAAATAAAGGATATTTTATTTCTACATGGACATACATAAATATAACATCATTATAGCTGCCAGAACAGATACGTGGTTTCACCCAGACCCGGAATGTAAAAGAGGTTATTGACTTTCTGATTTCCACAAACCACTGACAGTGCTCAGTACGTTACCTACACAAGGAACCACAAATCGAGGACGAACACAAAGGAAACACGAGGAGCCCAAAGAAAGGTACTGAGACTACATGCCAGACACTTCATTAGGAGCCTCCAGGACCCAAAACCACTAAGACAGGTTATTCCCGCACTCAGACTCACATCTGGTGAGTAGCTGCTAACACTGTTCTTTCCACAGCAAACTAACTAGATTTACCCCACCAGGACTTCCTAAGACAAATACCACAAGGACCAACCAGGGAATAAATCATAACTATTCCAGCAATTAGAAGACGCACCACGATGTCACAACCGACGTCACCAAATAAACCCCTCATGTACCTCAGTGCTTCCAAGTGATTTGCAAAAAAGGGATTAGAACCCCGACCCATACCGTAAGGTAACAAATAACCAAAACACAATCATTCAACCATCTACACCAGCGCAGGCGGTGTACACCTCCCTCTATTAGTGTATCTGTGTAATATACTGTATATGTGTGACATCACATGTATCACGTGTAATCTAGTGTGTGACATCATGTGTGTAACGTGTAATATACAGTGTGCATGTGGCAGCATGTGTGTAATGTGTAACATATAGTATGTGTGATGTCATGTGTGTAACATAATATTTGGTGTGTGTGACATCACATATGTCATGCTTGCCAACTCTCCCGGAATGTCTGTGAGACTCACGAAAATCGGGTCAGTCTCACGGACTCCCAGGAGAGCTGGGAAATCTCCCGCATCTGGGAATTACCTTCCCAAAATGACGCGATATACTGTGAATCGCGTAATTTTAACCCCCCCACCCCACCCCGCGACAGAACAGCATTTTCGTTGCGTGGAGCAGGGCCAAAATGATGCGTTTGCAGTGCCCCGCCCCCTCCAGCCATGCCCATCTCCCAGAAAACACTTGCCAAAAGTTGGTAAGTATGACATATGTAGCATATTACAGCACAACATTGTAGTATTCGGTCACTATTAGTGATCAGTAGCCAAGTGTAGACAACTTGTGCTTTTCTACCTGTGGGTGAAGAACAACTCCCAGCATGCTCTGACACCAAGTAACAGCTGGAGAAGCAGAGGCTACTGGGACCTGGATAATACAGACACCCAGCTATTGTATACAGTAATCCAGTAATGCCACAGCTCCTCCATTACTGGAAACCAGGTCACATGATCTGATCATCCAATAGAAACTGGAATAGAGGGATCAGTCACACAGGGTGTAATGAAAATAAAATAAACAATTTGTATTCTGTCACTAAAGAGAAGCTGCTCATCACTGATTGGTTGCCCTAAGCTGACAAACAGTTCTATTGTCCAATTAGGTGGGAAGGCCTCTGGCAGGCAGTTTATTGGTTAGAGTTTTCCTCCAATTTCTAACAACCAATCAAACAGTGAGTTACAGACACTGGTAGAATGAACCATTCTACAGAAGAGGAGGGGGGATGGATCAGTCAGTGTAGAGCTCTGTGTAATATGTAACAGTTGCTTTTAGACAGCAACTGACAGCAGGCTGTCAGATGTGGCGGCCAGCGAGGTCCCCACTGACGCATGCGCCCACTCTGTGTAAGCAGCACCACGGCTGCTGTACTGTGCTACGCATGTGCAGCCGCAGCAGCTCCTCCTTGGCATGAAGAGACTGGGTGAGTCACCATAGTGTAAGCAAAAAATCATATATAAATATATCTACAAGACCCTTCACCAAGAAAGGGTCTTCTTAAATATGTATATAATGATTATTTATTTTATGTATATACATATTTAAGAAGAACCTGCATAGCATGATTATTACTTGACTGCTTGATTAAATATGTCAAATGTAGCCACCTTTAGCAGTAAGAGTGTATATATATATATATATATATATATATATATATATATATAGTGGATGCAGAGGGGGCACAGAGTGTGTGGATGCAGAGGGGGCACAGAGTGTGTGGATGCAGAGGGGGCACAGAGTGTGTGGATGCAGAGGTGGCACAGAGTGTGTGAATGCAGAGAGGGCACAGAGTGTGTGGATGCAGAGGGGGCACAGAGTGTGTGGATGCAGAGGGGGCACAGAGTGTGTGGATGCAGAGGGGGCACAGAGTGTGTGGAGATGAAGGAGGGCACAGAGTGTGTGGAGATGAAGGAGGGCACAGAGTGTGTGGAGATGAAGGAGGGCACAGAGTGAGTTAGCTGTAAATTATTCTTTGACAGAAATATAATAGAAAAAAAAAATATAAAAATATTCTTTTCCCTTGGATTTCTGTGTATTATTTTTGCAAACAACTTACTAAGTATTTCCGTCCTGACCTAAATACTTATTACGTTATTTTGACCAAACTACTTATAAAACGGGACTGCTCGGTAATTATTTTGGAGGGGTTGGCTTGAAAAAATTATGGAGACTCTAAGGGTGCCGCGAACTGCAAAAGTTTGGGAGCCACTGCCTTAATTTTAGATCCTATGGGCCCCCCTGTCTTAAGTGCCCCGGGCCCCCCAAAGCCTTAATCCAGCTCTGTCAGTGGCGCTATATAAATGGTATATAACAGAAAAGTGTAACTCACAGCGCTAGAAGGATCAAATGCAATGGAATGCCAACATACATAGATAGCTGTAACACATAAAATAATACACACATAGAGCAGTAAAGTCCCAACAGATGGATGAATATCAGAAATGCCTTCCAGTGATTAATCCCTCTCCCAATAGTGATCTATGTGGCCAACTAATGTAAATAACCACGTGAAAGGATCCCCCGCAGGGTGTGAGCTTGCAAGATACTCTCTTTGGGTACAGCACATCAAAAACCATCTGGCGGTGACTCCAAAATTATCTTCCATACAGAACTCCAACGATGTGGGATATATATGCAGAGAAAAGATCATAGTATAATGCCATTTTATTAAAATAATTATTATGCTGTTTGGAGATACATCAGCGCTCATTCTTGATTTTGTATTTATATGCTATATAAATGGTGATGATAATAATAATATTTTTTTTTTAATAATGTGCATTTAAGGAGATGTCCCTTGTCCTGTGTCAGGGATCAGGTGTTTTTTATTTCTTTCACAAAGTCACCCTT
The DNA here is from genome assembly GCF_038048845.1 of Mixophyes fleayi. Classification (NCBI taxonomy): domain Eukaryota; kingdom Metazoa; phylum Chordata; class Amphibia; order Anura; family Limnodynastidae; genus Mixophyes; species Mixophyes fleayi. Next base: position 348,838,008 of record NC_134402.1, on the reverse strand, counting down.
TTGCACTATCCAGAAATGCTTTATACAGACAGGAGCATTCAAATATGCACTAATGTAAAACATTAAAATCTATATGGTCCACATCTGGTGGTTACTGTCCAGGTGTCGGGGAGGTTCAATGAAAGTTATTTCAATTTAGCCTCAAATCAATTTAACAAATCTTTTTCTCCCAACTCATGCACGTCACTCCCTTGACTTAAACTTTCATTTTTGCACCTCATGGCTGTCATAAGGTGGTACATAGCTCATCATTGACTCTCTAAGAATGTGCACTGAGGAGGTGATTAAGAGTTACACACAGGTTTGTACCTGCACAAACATGCATGGATGCCCATATTTAGAGTTGCATTATGCTTAGGCACATAGCAACCCTAAATACAGACATAACCGACATGCAAGTTGGTACTTGCATGGAAAGCATAAAGACTTGCACCAACTTTATGTGGTTATATTAAATAAAAACAATGTTAAATGTAATAATATTGGCATTATTCTTCCATGGCAGAATTTATATTAATATACATAGAATGGCTTACTGGTACAAACAGATTTAATAATAATTTAATTAAACAAAAATTAGGACATCTCCTGAAGATCCATAAGGAAATCCTAGTTTTTAATCTTTTTGGGACACTCTCAAAAAGAAATATGAGCATACTATTCACTCCTAGACATTGAATATAATTGCAAATATTTAGTAAATTTCTGGTAATATGGTTTTAAGTCTTGGTTCAGGAGGGTGAGGGTCAGAAACTCAGTATCTAGCAATCTGCAGAGATAATGGCCACAATTTGTGGTAGCCAAACAGGCCGAACAGGCTAACTTCACACTGAGAATAAAAGGCAATGATGGAACAAGCGGCAAGTGTTAAATATATGTAGCTTCAAATACTGGTAAAAGTTGTGCACATAAGCAGTGTGACAAATTTTACATGATGCGCAAAATTACAGCGCACAAAATCTCTTGTATCCAACTCTAAATCACCCTCTAAGCCTCACTTATATGCCACAATAGAACATTATGGCAAAACTTGGAAATAGAAAATTACTATTTTTATGGATGTTATCAGACAAAACTGATTTGGAATCAATGGATTATTGATATGAAGGAATGATGCGCCCCTAAATAATACTGCACTCATTTTCACTTTTTCGAATACATTTATTATTGTTATTATTATTATTATTATTATTATCATAGGTTTGAAAGACATCACAGTGCTCTGCAGCACCGTACAGTAGGGAAAGCAATACAAACATAAAACAGGGACATACAAGGTAGACAAAATAAACGTGGACATGAAAACAAATGGTAAGAAGGACCCTGATCATTAGAGAACTTACATTCTAAGTGGAAGAGAGCACAGCTGAAACAAGAGGAGCTTAGAGTGGAGATTGGGGCAGCTGTGAGGGTATATTAGTGTGAATAGTGTTATCGAGGATAAGGTCACCTCTAAAAAGAGATGGATTTTCAAAGAGCATCTAAAGATTTGAAGGCTGTGGGAAAGTCTGATTGAGCGTGGTAGGGAATTCCATAAGTGGGGAGCAACACAGGAGAAGTCCTGTAGGCGCGAATGAGAGGTGGTTACCAGAGACAAGACAAGGTGCAGGTCAGAGGTAGATCTAAGAGGACGGGAGTGAGAGTATTTTGATATGAGATTTGAGATGTATGCAGGGGTAGTGTTGTTCAGGGCTTTGTAGGTAAGGGTAGTAGATGTGGAGCGGTGAGAGAGGAAGATCAGTCTTGCAGCAGCATTTAGGATGGATTGAAGTGTGGATTTATGGGTGTCAGGAATGCCAGATAGCAGGAGATTGCAATATTCAAGACAGCAGGTAATGAGAGAATGGAAAAGAGTTTTGGCAGCATGTTGAGTAAGAAAAGGGAGTATTCTGGCAATGTTTTTAAGGTGGAGTAAACAGGATTGGGAGAGAGTCTGTGAGGAATAAAGCAGAATGTGGAGTTAAGTGTGACACCAAGGCAGTGGGCTTGGGAGACTGAGGAAATTATGGTGTTATTGACAGTGAGGGAGATTTGAGGGAAGGTGGTGACTCTGGCAGGAGGGAAGATAATAAGCTCTGTTTTGAATATGTTGAGCTTTAGGAAGTGTTGGGATATCCATATGGAGATAGCAGAAAGACAGTTGGTTACACAAGATAGTACAGAAGGAGAGAGAACAGGGGAAGAGATATAGATTTGTGTGTCATCAGCATAGAGGTGGTATTGAAGGCCAAATTTATGTCATAAATACATTTATTTAAATAAATTTAAATCATAAATACATTTATGGTTACTTTACATGGGATCAGTGTGAATGTGATGAATTAGTAAATTGGTTAACTGAATGTGTTTTGCTTACTTTTTTATACAGTCATGTAGGACTTGAACTTAATATAATATCATAATAGAATGTGGTTTATCTGTATGTCACAATATATGTCTGATAGGAAAATAGAAACTAAAGGTATATGATAAAAAACATTGAAATGTATAAATGTGATAAATAAAGACAGCTACAATGTACTCATAAGCTCATGACTTATTTAAGACATAAATGTGTATCCCACAAGCAGTATTTGAGTTAATTAATTATTGGGGTAGTCCAAAAGGGATTTTAGGCAGAACATCAAAGTGAAAGTTTTACTTACACCAGCATGCAAAGTCCTATTATGGTCCGCAATCCCATAAGTGGATGTGAAAAGTATCAAAATGCAATTAGTTTATAGCGTAAAAGTTGATTCTTCAGGTAAGTTTCTTTTAGAAGAGTGTGGCAATTTATGAGTTTCACAATTTGGCAATTCACCTACAATCAGTTGGCTGAACAATTTTTTACAAAACCTCAGGCCTGAGTGTTGCCGTATTCAGGATGTTATGGCACATTTCTGTAGGGCCAATCAATCACATAATGACAATTGTTAGGACCTTTCATTGACCACTAATGTTATTAATGAGACTAGCACATGAATTTGTTGTTGGACTGAAATCATGATGAACATCATGGCAAAAGGTAAACTCCAAACTAAATCTGGATCAACCAGACAGTGATAGAAGCATCACAGACAATAATGTAGATATATTTTTTCTTCTTTACCTCCATGCGGCATATCAGATCTGATTGCCCATGTGGACAGCACACATTGCACAGCATTGAGATCAATGTATCTACAGCATTATGTGTTTTACAAGTGTTCTTTTTTTCACTGATTTGCTTTATAAATGCATCATGAAAAATCACTTGACACCAATATGTCTGACATAAAATAAAATTGCATTATTACTATAGTTTTATTTATGTTTATATAATACCACCAAACTATATAATGTTTTACACAGATTGTTTAAATTATTTTCATCAGTCCCTGCCCTAATTTAAACATGAACACTAACATTAACCTAGCAGTATGTTTTTTGGACTGTGTCAGGAAACCAGAGTGCGTTACAGAGACATGCAAACATGGCGATAACATACAAACGCTACACAGTTAGTGCCCTGGCACATGCCCACTTGTTAGTCTTTGTAAACACCCCTCTTAAATCAATCTATGATTACATTTGTGAGTTTAAGGATATTTCAGAAAATGTGCATGAAGTAAACCCTACCACCACCCCTACAGCCAGGGACAGGCTGGGCTGGGTTGCAGGGTGGCATGTGCCTCCATGGCCAGTCCCATAATGGGCAACCTTGGGCTGGGTCACTGGGCCACCTGCGTTTTTTTCCTTTAAAATAGGCTGCTGAGTCGAGTCTTGCGCCCCGGGCTGAAGTTTGCCAGCCCTCCCCTCCCACAGCTCATTTTATAGTCCCATCACACAAAATATAATCTCAGTTTCCCACTTCAGTGGAAAAGTAGGTGCATGTAATCTGTGCCTCCGATCCACCTAATGCCTCCCATCATATGGTGCCAAAATTTGCACAGATTTGTAAAAGGTTCAGTTAAAGGGATATTACAGAATGGTCGGTAAATACTGTATATTATATTAAAGAAAACGTTGAGGGCATACTTCTACTGTTCTATGAATTCTTTATCATCTTTGTACAGTAATATTTATGAGTATTAAGCTTGTACAGCAAGTCAGAAGTCCAGTTGTGGCATATTCTTAGCACCAAGCTCAGCCTTCATTCAATGTCCTGATAACTTGTTCATTTTAGATTACGATGAAGAGTTATGGCATTAAAGAGTAAACACCAAGCTGCAATGGAGCACATCATTCAGAACTGTTTATACCTTATAACCAACAGGGCAGCAGAAAAATGATTTGCTTAAAATATAAAGCCTATTTTTATCTTAGAGACAGCAAGATACAGTGACTGTATTGAGCAATATCACATCCTGAAGATGTATCCTCAGTAAATGACCCCCTCCTATAAGTAAAGCATGTCAAACAAACACAGTATTTCCATTCTCTCCAAAACTAAATTGTATTTCCTGCAAACAACAGCTTGGTGAACGAGACACTAAATATCTCTGCTGCATCTAAAACCTGTCCAATTGTTCAGCTTGCAGTTGACGTTTTGGTGGACAAAAAGTAAGGAAACTGCACAGTGTGACACTAGCGTCATATTTAGTCTATTGCTGGCAAAGACAAATATTAGTAATAACTGTATGGAAAAAACTTCCCTAAGAGGGCCAGAGGGAAATGGTCAAAAATGACATATCATGATAAACAAATCTCCTGAGGACAACCAGAAAAGATTTAGTGTTTTATTTGTATACATAGATAGTGATACACTGCAATAGCCAGCGAGCTACCTGAGTGACAAAAGCATGAAATATCCTAGTCTATGTACTACAAGGATGGTAATATTCTAATAATTAAAACCATTATCACTATAATTACACACAAAAGCCTTCCCCATCAGCACACGCAGGGTGCCGCCGCGTCACCCCACTTACCATGAAATATTATTACGATTTTTTTTTTGTCACCTCAATGTATGTTTATATATATATATATATATATATATATATATATATATATTGACTGTATAACCCGAAAGCATTGGGGCTTTCACTATCACGTCTGGAAACCAGTGCCAAACCTACTCGGCCTCTGATGCCCAGTCCAGAATAGTCAGTTACCTAAAGGTATTTGAAACTTCTTATTCTTATTCTTATATTATTTCCCAAGTATGACCATGCATATGTTTATTAATACTGGCCAAACAACAGCTCCTGGCCCATTACTCAATGTTAGATTCCTTTGGACCACCAGAATTAGATCCATGGCCTGATCATCATATCAGGCTGATTTAATTTATTCTTAGTTTATGTTGTTGTATTTCAGGAGTTAAATGCTTTTTAAAATCCATTAGGTTATCAGGTTATACAGTCTATGTTATATGTAGCTGTTGCATGTAGGAACCTATCGACAGCTCCCTTTGTACCAGGGGCGGATCTAGGCAACAGCTCTACCGGGGCGATTTTGGGGGGGGGGGGGGGGGGGGGGGTGATTTAGGCCCCGCCCCCTTTCTAACTTCTACTACTGCTGACGGCTGCACAGTATGTGCAGGTCCGTTCAGCATTGGCAGTGTGCTGTCCCGCTGCTCTGATTGTGTTTAAAACACAATCAGAGCAGCCGGGCAGCACACTGTCAATGCTGAACGAACCTGCACAGTGTGCAGCCGTCAGCAGCAAGCCCCTGCTAGGGGGGGCGATCGCCCCGATCGCCCCCCCCTGGATCCGCCACTGCTTTGTACTGCTTGTCGTCCCCTTTTTTCAGTTTATTTTTGTACATTACAGTGTATTTCTAGTTCCATAAATATAATTGTCAACAAACTGACACAATATAATATAGACCAATATATCAAGTATTCATAAACAAATCACATGAAATGATCTCACACACTAATTTAAAATAAATCTATAAGCCTTCTGAAACTTGAGGAAAGTTATTTTCTTGTGCAGCCAGCTACTTGGAATGGTTTACATACTGTTCTGTGTTCTGTTTCTGAATATAGAACACTCCTTGCTGCGCTATATACATCTGGGAGTGCAGACTAAGATCATACACACAGTTACTATGCTATTTGAAGAATAAGAAATAGAAAACATAAATACATTTCATTTTACAGCTTGATACAAGGTGACTTTTACAATTCAGATTTATTATTGCCAATATGTAACAACAGCATATATGGAAACAGACCTAAATGTAAAAAAGCTGACCTAATTTGATGGCATGTAAGTCCCTTGTTGGTAACATGCCTTCAAAAGTGGCCTTGTAACCCTGAAAAGCATATTACATATTATGTGCATGTCCTCTTGCCCAGAAAACCAATGTGTATGTAATAGTGCCGACACTGTGACATCAGAGCTCCTGTCTACCATGTTCTTTCAATATGGACAGTCATTTGATCAATATCTCCCTTGTCATGCTGAGCACAAGATGATGAAAGCATAACCAGTCAATCAAGACCTGTTGCTTGGATTGTTCCAGGTAGTCTTAAATCATAAAGAGACAGAAAGTCTGTGGAGGGGGGTTTTACCTGCTTATTCAGAGAGCAACAGAGATAGCTGAGAGAGATGTCTTGTATCAGAGATAAAGCTCATCTCAAAACATGCTACTTCAGACAGCTCTTGTCTCTGGCTGGGTACACACTAGCAGGGTTTCCCAAACCCAGTCCTCAGGGCTCCCTAACAGTGCAGGTTTTCCGGATCACATGTGACATAATTAGGACCACCTGTGGATCTGTTACAATATGTCAGTCAGTAATGAATACACCTGTGTTCCAGCAAGGAGATATGGAAAACCTGTACTGTTAGGGAGCCCTGAGGACTGGGTTTGGGAATTCCTGCCAGTGTTTTTAGCCAAATATCGGGCCAATCACCCGATACACGACTGTTCAACTCGATATCTCATCAGTGTGTACACTCAGACGATGAAAGATAGTCATTCCAAAGCACCGACCATTGTTTGATTTGATTGTTCAGCGGAACTATAAATCTCATCCTGCTATCGAGCGACCTCCTTCCAATTCTGCAGTGTGTATTATGCACTCATGGTCAGGATCTCCATAGAGTTTACTGAGTCATGATCTTTTCAGCCGACAGTTATGACAGTTGAAGAGCACAGATCTCAGGGTAAATCTTTTAAAATAGTGTATACACATGCTGATCCAGACTTTTTTTTTCCAGTCCTTAGTAAAATCGTTATAGATAACACGGAAAATTCTGTAGTGTGTACCCAGCCTATATCTGATGTTTGATTCCAGGACCCTCATCAGTCCAGACATCAGAAAATTACACCCCAAAATACAAGATTTATAACTTGTAAATAGCTTTAAAAAAGACCAACAATTAATATTCGAATATACCATTGCACCCTTGTGGCAATGGTTTACACAACAATGCAGGGTTTTTTGCTGTAGGAAGGTGGTCTAGCGCTTTTCACCTGCTAGCCACTCCCCCACATTGCATAGCCCCGCCCCCAATCGCAAGAACACTACCACTTTTGCACTGCATAGCAAACATTTTTGACATGCTGAACTATGAGGGGGGCCCCATGAAGTTGTTGTACCGGGGCCCTGAATTATTCTTGGCAGCCCTGCATACAACCACCTTAATTTATTTACTGATGAACGCATTCTTCATATTATTTGTCAGATTTATTGTTCACAATAAAAACAGTGACCGTCATCTGGAGACTATAACAATCATTGTCACTCTCTTATACCCTGTGCTGCCACAATATAAACTATGACACCAGGCACAGATTGTGATCTTTCTGAGTGCAAGCTGCCTGTCTTTTGAAGACAAATAGGTAAGACCAGAGCCAAACAAAGACTACACCATGTAAGCTACTAAATAGGACCTAACATCCAGAGGTGACCCCCACTTCAGACCTCCAGCCTACACCCTACAACAAGGCTCTGCTTTTAACACCATCCTGGAGATTGTGTTAACCATTGCTTTCAAAGAGGTACGATTGGCACATCATCATCTTTAACAAGATAAGCTCTGCACCAGTGAGCAAATATATTTTAAATGATACAATTCATAATAAAGGCAGCTATAATTTCCCCTTAATTTCCAGGGACCAACGGTAATGAGTAGTACTTTGTGCTGAGTAACTGGGCACTATTGATATAGCGCATTGTATATGTTGGGCACTGCTGGTAAACAGTAAGTAGTTGGGCTAAGTATTTGCTGTGCACTGCTGGATATAATATGCCAGTCATTGTGTTGTATGATTTTTTGCAACTATATCCTGGCCATGGTTTTATATGATGGAATGTAGTTAACAAGCTGTTTATTGCAGACCCACATCCACTTTTAAAAGCCCTATCCCCAATATGCATAGATACACCCTTAAAACGTTGTGCAGCTTACACATTTTACTTCAGCTTTACAGATATCTCTTGTTAAAGTTCTCAGCTATATCACAATGTATAATGGATGCATAGTGTGTATTCCCCATTCATTACAAACACTAATGTATTGTCACACGTCTGTCTCATGGTGACTCATGCATATTTCCTGAGTTAAACATTTGCTAAACATTTTTAAACTGCTACTTACCTCACAATACAATATTTTTTTCCTTTAATTAATATTTTTGTAATTATTTTGATAGGTGATGCAGTTGTTTATCAATAGCCCATTAAAAATAAAATCTGATTTAGAAGAATATACCCTTCCAGCTATGTATCTTCGTCTCCGTTTATTGGCACTATCTTTGGGAGGGAGCACACTGTCTCTAACACCTGCAGCAGACAGGCTGAGAGTTTGGCTTGTCTGACATTCCCAGTCAAAATGGCCTTAGGCAAAAGCTATGTCATTTGAATCATGTCATCATGTGTAGGCTTAGAGTAGACTCACACTTTCCCATTCTGCCAGGTTTGTCTGTGTTTTTTTAGTGGTGAAAACTCATACAATAAAACAGCACACCCAAGCTGTCTGTTTGTTGTCCTGCACATGCAAAGGCAAATAGGAATCACATCACTAATGCCCCCTGTCTCTCGATGGTATTTCCATTACACAACAAATCCAAATTAATTTACTTTTATTTATTTTGTTTAGAGCAAAACACAATTCACTTAAACTTTCAGTTGAACTTTTATTGAATTAGTAAAACAATCAGTAATTGACAAAAACATGTATTATTATTTAGTGTGGACACAAACATACAGATTCCTTCCATCCAATCTGCTCGTGGTTGCGTATCCTGGCCTTCCAACATGATGCCTCCCACGTTGTTATAGAATGTGAAGAGATAACTTATTGTATCAATTTATGTCTATTATCGGTGATACACAGCTGGTAAATATCATTGCATTGTAATACAATGTGCATGAAGGTAGTGTATTTTTTTAAGGCTGCATGTTTTGTAACATTGCAACAGGAAATCACATGTAAATTAACATTTGACTGAGCCAGGGTAAGGGGGACGCAACACCTTGTCAACCAAATTCCTTCACTTCAATGCCACCAGTCATCATCCTGTTTGTCTGTGTGTAATACCCCCTTTACTCTGCTAGGGTGTGTATCTTTACCATGTATTCAGTGACACAAATTGCCTCCACCTTAATCTAGGTGTTGTAGATTCTTTGTGGGATAATGACCTGAAGTTAGCAACACAAGAGGAAGACTATGGAACTCTCCATCCCCCTACAGCAGACCACAAGCGTACAAAGGAAATATTACCACACCAGATTTGCCTTTAGAAGCCACACCGGCACATTTATTAATGAGCTCCTAAAGGGGTTTTGTACATTTTGTATCAAAAATAGATTTCTTCAGTTTGAACAAAACTGTCACATATAAATTAAGCAATACTGACTAGTATTTAGTCTACAATATAGATAGGCCTCTCTAGTTTACTGTAGTTACCTTCTAACATGGTCTTATAATGTCTATCTTTGAAGATATCGGGTTTATCTGGCCCAATTATACCCAATTTACGCTGGCTGGCCACCCAGGGGTGTCTACTCAGTACCTTCTAAGGTTCTTATAGTCACTCAGGCAAATGCAGTTAGAAAAGTACAACAGTGCATTTATTGTAATAAAACAACACAAGAATTCTACATACAAATAGTAAATATATGCCAGGCAGATTCACCACATTATCTGTCCCTTACCCCACTAGATTAAGGAGATTCAATCATCTGGATGTCCTGACTTCAGAATCCAAGACCAATGGTGTTCTTCCTAGCTGCAGATGTACCAGCAGGGTGCTCAGTCCAGCAGAAGCCTAGACTTTAATGCTGGAGAGCTTCCTAGGATCAAATAAAGAAAGACACAGCCTCCCCTGTGTCTCACAGTATCTGCTATACCCTGTAGTTTTCCCTTGTTATTATATCTTAGTCCAGCAAAAGGGTATACTAATATGTTCTGCAGCCTCCCCACTTGTTCCCTACCTGACTAATAACACAATGCCCAGTCCAAGTAAATCAACAGTAAATAAACATGGGTTACTTATCCTCGTTGATCGATCAGCATCTGTACCCAAGATGGTTCCTCTCAGTTCAGGTGTCTAGTAAGGTATCTCACTCTCCACTGGGAAGTCCTATCCAATCCCTCAGATTGTCTCTCTCTCTCTCTCTCTCTCTCTTTAATCCCTCTGTCTCTCAGACCTTTCAGACTTATGTTTTCCTCTTTCTGACAGACTGCAGGGGACTCTCTTAGGATGTCTGTCCCTCTGAATCCCCCTCAGAAATTCAACTACTGTTTGTAACTGCTCCTTCACAAGCTCCTCCTCACCATTGCATGCTGGGATATGTAGTTCTCTACCTGCAGGAGAGATATCCAAAGCGCATCTGCCAACCGCTTGGGTCGCTGGAGCCACATGTGAATTAGAGATTCCTGTGGACTATGTCCCAATGATAAATCCTGCAGTTATTTGTGAATCACCATTTGCCGTAAATTGTGTTTAAATCCTAATTTTTCCCAGACTGGTCACCCAGCTCAAGCATCCACTAGGATTGGTGCGGTATTTCAAATGCTTATTTGAATTTATGGCAGGACTGGTTTTGGCTCACATATTGCTGATTTGTAAAGGTTTTAAACCTAAATAATATACCAATCGCACCATAAGGGACTGTTAAGTCCGATATTGCTTTAGTGTGTATGCTCATACGATCATGGCAATTTAGTCCTCGCCCCCTTTTTTACTTCTATCAGTGGGCTGCCTGCGGCTGCTCACTGTATGCAGCTCTGTGTATGCAGAGAAAGGCAGGCACAGTATGCTGTCCAGCAGGGGTGGATCTAGACTTTATGTTTAGGGGGGGCGATTTTGCATAATCACGCCCCTCCTTTGCTCTGAATGGCTGGCCTGCGTTACCCCCGCCTTCCGCCCGCTATTGGCCCCGCCCCCTCACATTGTGGTTGCTGGCTGGGACCACTCTGATTGGCTGGCCCACATTTAGCCCCGCCCCCCGCTCGCGCTTAGCCCAGCCCCTCCCGTTTTAATCGGCGGCTGGGACCTAGCTTTTTGCTGCTAGGGGGGCGATCGGGATCCGCCACTGCTGTCCAGCCTCTCTGACTGTGTTTATCTTTATACCATTACTCTTTATAATGCTGCCCTTGCTAACCAACAGGAAATTTCTCTGCACAATGGTGCATTAAATGTATTCATCCCATTATGTAACCCACTTTAGAGTGTCCTATGTTTTGAGCTGCATTACAAAGAGATGTTGTCATTATAAAAGGTAAGCATAAACAAAAAAATAACAGCAGTAATATTGCCAAACAGATAGAGAGAGTGAGTCAAGAGAGGAACCGAAGAACAGGGATTTTCTTTTGAGGTGTTTTTTTCATGAACACATGTATACTTTGTTTTCCCAGTATAACTGTATTACATATAAGTGAAATATAAATAAAAGCCTAAGCAATATTGTATGTGGTTCTTTTATGTTAATGTATAGTGGATTTGCCTACTCACTGAGTTTAATGTCCACTTTGGAGTTAAAGAAGATGACTAAAGTTTGAGACTATATACAGATGTCATAGTAGTACAGTATATTACTTTGAAGAAGAAATCTAGCCAAGCTAAGTACTGAAGAATAAGCCTAGACCTCCTACATATTTGTGTTTCTTATTCTTCTTTATTTGCTTGGCTTTCGCCAAAAAACTTTTTCAGTTGTGTATTCCATGTATGATTGGACGGTAGTCCTGTGTTGTCTTTTTGAAACCCGAAACCAGGGGGGAGGTGTATTATAAACTGCTTTCATCACTGTGCTCTGCGCCACCTATCCTATCATGCATTGCTCCAATGCCTGCCAATTCACTGCCCGGAAAAAAAAGTCACATAGCCAATACTCTAGCTATGAGACAGGCAGAGGAAACTCATACTTGTCTCAAATTCTCCATACAGTACTCACTAGGCATGTGATTGGGCTGCTGAACTCTCCTTTACCTACAGACTGCCAATATTAATATTAATGCCACAATGCAGTAGATACTTAAACTGCATCTATCCTTGTGTTTTTTAATTTGGCAATTTGACTACATTCGCAAACTGTGATCAAATTAAACCATATTGGATCAAATTTGATATTTGTTTCAACTTTCTGTTACAACATCAGATCATTAGACACATTCTGTGTCTGTGTGCAGTTCTTGGTAAATGCCTCAAAACTATGATATGCATAATGCTGGGATTGGGAATGTGATGCAGTTCTTTACAGTTTGCCACAACTAGTACATTGTACTTTTAACATCGTATCTAAAGGAGTAATTTGCATAAGTGACATTTGCTTTTGATGTTAATATATCCTATTTTTGTATACTTTTAGTAAAATGATTTCACATTGAGAAAGCCCACAACAACTAAACGCTTGCTAATATTTGGAGATCAATGGCATTTTCAAGTCAATGTATTACTTCTGAAGAGTAGGGTTGTACTGTAATATATAAAAGTGTGTCTGTGGTTCTTAACATAAAGTAAAAAAATATGTATGTGTATTCTTATTGCTTGTGGTTGAGAACTATAGGGAAAAATAAGTGAAGGATGACTGTACATTTTCAGTAACGGGTCTAATTATATATGAGTAGATCCATAAACAAAGGGAACACACCTCCTTCATGCAGATCCCACAGCATGGGGTCTATCTTTCTGGCAGATCCTATTATCCAGATGATATTACCAGTCTCATTAATGAGTTATAGCGTTTTTATGTGCTTTACTTCCTTTGCTGTTTTGTTCTCTTTATATTTCCACTATTAATATTTAATGTAATGTTTTGTGAAGCTAGTCAACAATTAGATCGTCACAATATTAGATTCTATCTAGTTTCAGTTATTTCCCCCAATATGGAGGAAGCACCAGATGATGATGATGATGATGATGATTATTATTATTGATATTATTATTATTGCTTTATTTAGTGGCAATGTAAGCAATTAAGCCTGGGTAACACTACAAGAAATTTCTAACAATGCGATAATTTTAACAATTTTACAAATGACATTAAAAAAAAAGCCCCAATCAGTATGCCGATTCATGTATACATACTATCATCATCATCATCATCATCATTTATTTATATAGCGCCACTAATTCCGCAGCGCTGTACAGAGAACTCATTCACATCAGTCCCTGCCCCATTGGAGCTTACAGTCTAAATTCCCTACTATAGACACGCACTCACACACAGACAGACAGACAGAGAGAGAGACTAGGGTCAATTTTTTTTTTTATTGCAGCCAATTAACCTACCAGTATGTTTTTGGAGTGTGGGAGGAAACCGGAGCACCCGGAGGAAACCCACGCAAACACAGGGAGAACATACAAACTCCACACAGATAGGGCCATGGTCGGGAATTGAACTCATGACCCCAGTGCTGTGAGGCAGACATGCTAACCACTACGCCACTGTGCTGCCCAAAATGGTTATAATGGTTATACACAATAACCTTCAGATCTGAGCTCTTCATCTGTCATAGCCATCGGATGCAACTCGGAGGATTCAGGAGTCTGAAGGTAAATTGTGTAAAATGTGTTTAGTGTGTACACATGAATCGGCATGATGATCGTGACTTTTTTTAATCATTTTTAATATCGCTAAGGATATCACATTGGGAGAAAGTTTGGATAGTGTGTACCCAGACTAAGGGGTAAACTTATCAAGCTGCGGGTTTGAAAAAGTGGAGATGTTGCCTAGATGAACCAATCACATTCTAGCTGTCATTTTGTAGAGTATACTAAATAAATAACCAGAATCTGATTTGTTGCTATAGGCAACATCTCCACTTTCTGAAACCTGCAGCTTGATAAATTTACCCTTAAGACTGTGATTCAAACTGTTACTTAGGCCATAATCGTGCCTTATTAGTCGAACACTGTATAAGCACTGCTTCTTTATGTCTTCCACTAGCAGGTCAGGAAGACAATGTTCAAAAGCCAGTAGCTGTCACACTGGGACTTTTTTATCATCATCAATCGTTTTTATCAAGTTTTGTCAAATATATGGGGTACAAAAGTAAAAAGGGTGAGGGAAATAAGCAAAGAAAGGGAAAGTACAGTGGGGGGCATACAGGGGCGGGCTGGCCCGGGGCGCAGGGGGGCAATGCCCCCCCGGGCCGCTGGGTCAGACGGCTATTAGGGCCGGGGGGTAGGCCGGCCGGCCGCCCCCCGGATGCAAAAAACATAGTTTTCCCCCCGATGACATCAGATGCGGCCGTGTCAGCGCACAGGCGGCCGCATCACATGACAGGGGATGCGGCCGCATCATCAATGCGGCCGCCTGTGTGCCCCCCGGCCATCCCTCTCCCAGCCCGCGCCTGGGAGCATAGTGGGGTAGGGACATATCAACTCATGATCAACAGTTCACATGTTACAAATTGAGAACAATGACAATCTATATGGAATCTCCTTGACATGGGGAAAGGCCAGAGGGCTCCTCCTTTGTAAGCTGTGGAGTCTCAATAAGAGTGGGAACAGTTACAATGTGGTAGAGCTAGAATAAGTCACTGGTGCACCCCCTCCTTCAGTCACATAGACGTGCCAATTAAACCATTTTATCAGAGGAGAGGACGGAGCAGTTGAGTAAGGCATGCCCAGGTTCTCCATCTCAAAATTAATTTGGATTTAGTGGTAACCATTTTTAAAGTGGGAGGAAGGACAGCCTTCCAGAATGAGCGGTTCTAGCATAGGTTAAGATGTGATTATAGACTTATTGTTTGTTAGCTAGGTCGAAGACCTCCGTCCAGAATGGTTAGAGGACTGGCCAGCTCCGGAAAACATGGAGCATATCCCTCACCATGAAGCACTGGCGCCAGCAGAACTTCGAGTGGGAAGGCCACATTCTAAGGAGTCTGGCAGGTGTGAGAAAGAGTTGGTAAATCAATTTAATTAATATTTCTGTATGATTCATTTGGACATACGATGGGAGTTTAAAAAGATGGCTTCCCACTGTTCCTCAGTGAGATTTAGCTGGAGGTCAGTTTCCCATTGTAGCTGGCTATACGATTTAGGGGATGATGGCACGGCTGCAGAGATCCCATCTCAGAAAGTAATACCTACTTTATTGTCACTCTACATTAGTTTTGCAAGATATAGGGCTGGAGGAGATGGAGACCTAAGTTTTGCTTTTAGAGGGAGTTGATCCAATATCTAATTTGCAAATATTATAAAACTCTCTGTAGCTGAAGGAAGGAGAGCAATTCCTGAGAGTCAAAATGTGCACCGAGGATAGTAATGCCATCAGCCCTCTATTATGGCCAGAGCCATAATAGAGAGGTTTTTGGAGGGGAGGTTATTGTCCAGAGACACCTCCACCATTCTGTCCCAAACCACCAGAGAGTCCCTAGTCAACCTAGGAAGGAGAGCTCCAGAGGGCCACCAGTATCAGGGCACCCAAAGCAAGTCCTCCAGAAGAAAATGGGGGTTAAGGGCCCTTTCCAAATCCACACAGGGTTTCTTATGTGGAGGTATGGACCAGTCCCTAAGTTGGGCTACAGCATCATTTTAAAGGCTGCAAGTCTACCCAGCCAGGAGACCTCACTGCACATCCAAGTCTTCGTAAGAGTGAGGAGTTGGAGAATTAAGCTAGAAAAAAATAAGTATAAAATATTGTCTATGCTAAGGTTAATCTGAATTCCCAGGTATGACAAAGCTGTTGTCTTCCAAGAGTAGCGGAAAGTTTCCTCAAGGCCATTTGTTTTAGACTGGGATATGTTAATTGGTAGGGCGTCTGACTTCATAGTTCAGTTTGTAATACCAAGCTCTACTATTGGAGTCCAAAATCTTGTGTAAGGATGGCAGCAAAGTCTCCGGGCAAGTAACAATGAGCAGAATGTCATCAGCGAATAAATACAACTTATGTGAAGTATGATTTATGGTAACACCAGAGAAGGACTGTGAAAATCTGATAGTTTTTGCCAGGGGTTCAATTGCAAGTATAAAAATTAGTGGGGAAATGGGACAACCTTGTCTAGTGCCTTTTGTAATCCTAAAATGGTCAGACGGGAATCCATTGCTGAACACTCTTGCTGCTGGGGCCTCATAGAGGGCCAGAATAGCATTTAAGAGCTGGTCACGGAAGCCAAAGCAGAGAAGAACCTCTGTTTCATAGAGCCCCAATGTAACCTATCAAAGGCTTTCTCTATGTCAAGGGAAAGGATGACCAGCTTCGATTGGGCCTCCGAGCTCCATTCAATGATGCTAAAGACACGCCTCGTATTGTCAGAGGCCTGTCATCCGCTGACAAGGCACACCTGATCAGGGTGAATTAGTGTCAGAATAATGCGATGCAGTCTATTTGCAATGATTTTGGCATAGATTTTTATGTCTGTGCTCAGAAGGGCAATGGGTCTGTAGTATGAACAGTTTGTGGGGTCTTTCCCAGGTTTAGGAATGGTAATCAATTGAGACTTGAGCATCTCAGCCGGGAAGCTTCCCTTTTCGGTACCTGCATTATAGAATTGTTCAAGGAATAGAGAAAGCTTGGTCCTAAATGCAATATAAAAATTATTAATATAATCTTCGGGCCAGGGGCCTTGTCTCTTGGTAGGTGTTTTATGACAGCCTTAATTTCCGTTTGTGTCCATGGAGCATCGAGGGCAGTAGCGGTGGCAGTGTCTAAAGTAGGGAGTCAGAGGTCTTTTAAAAAAAACAATCTATATTATTACTTGTAGGTTTGTGGCATTTGGCTGTCACCTTTTAAGCTATACAATGTGGCATAGAACTTGCAAACAAATTTGCTATATCTCTAGTGTAGGAAACTTTCTTGCCCCGCTCATCTATTAAATATTTGATTCTATTCCTAGCTCTCTGACTTTTCAATTTTCTAGCCAGCAGTTTACCTGCTCTTTTACCTGCCACATAAAATTTTTGTCATTGTCTATTGAGGGCTAGTTGGGTGTGAGACATTTTCTGCAGTTGGGCTCTTACCTGGGCTAGTTCAGTCTTGAGCTCTGTGGAGAGGTGAGTTTTATTCGGAGAGTCAAAGGACCTGAAGCTTGAGCATTCTGGAAATAAGCATTGGCCCTCTTTAGTCTAGTCTGATGGACAAGCTGCTTTAGTGGGAAGCCCCAGTGGTATTGAATATCTTGGTCTCAAAGAGCTTTTAGTCACCATTGAAAAGACCTGCGCTTGGCAATAGTGGCAGCGGAGAAGTCTGGAAACAATTGTAGTTCCTGTAGAATCATTGTATTATCCTCCAGCCTAACTGCCTGCAGAATTCATTTCTTAACATGAAAAAGTGGACTCTCAAAGGGGTATCTCAAGGGAGGGCCTTTGGGCCAGACCTCGGTTTAGGAAGTCTATGGATGCGGTCAGTGATCAAGTCTCGGTCAGACAGCAGCTTGTGAAACAAATGTCAGGATCTGCCTCGCTTCCTCTGAAGCATCGCCTCAGTATGCTGCTTCATCTCGACAGCTCTTGCCTCTGGGACTATATTGGACTTTATTATTGTGTTTACCCTGCAGTACCTGTGAACTACCAGGGGTGCTACTATTGTGCCTTTCTCTTCTCACTACCAGGGGTTAACTAGCTGCACTAAGCTAATCATTCACACCTGATTGTTTCCTATTTATGCGTGCCTTTCCCACTTACCTGTGCTGGTCATTGCTATTTATGTTGCTGTTCCTCATTGTTGTGCTCTAATGTTTCTCCTGTTCTCTGTGACTCTTGCAAGCTGCTACTGTCATCTCATCTCTGTATCTGATTTCTCTCCATTCAGTCAGTCCACCCGCAGCAGTTGTATTCATTGTTACCAGTTCTCAGCATCACCTAGAAATCTTTGTTTATTGTCTGCAATACTCGGTTCATATTATTTCCTCCATTCTCTGGTTCATACCTGTTCAAATAAATATTATATGTTTCCTTTCCCTACTCCATGGCAGCCCTTACAATGGGTTAATCCTTAATCAGCTAGTGTAGACAGGAAGAATTTTGTCCCACCTGGCCCCTATATAAGGCAGCTCTTCCTCTTCCTCAGTGTCTTTTCTTCCTGTCTCAGCAGTGTATAGGACAGGTAGTGTAGTGAGTGTTTTATTTTTTATTTTATTCTAGAGGGCTTACCTGGAGGTTTTTCTGGCTTTCCTCTGAGCTGGCTGTTGGGATGACAGCTCCAGCGGGACAAGTCTGCCTCTTTGAAGTTTAGCAAGACTGTCGGTGGGCGTGCACGCTTGGAAATCACAAGTGCACATGGCAAGGATGTGCGCCCGCATGTGAGAACACGGGTGGCCGGCAGCGCTATTTCCCGTTTACCTCACCTGTAAGGATGGAAACAGGTGAGGTAGTAAAATAATCTGCTAAAGGCTCACCTGGTTTAAGTCGAAAGCAGGCACTGTTGAGCAGCTGCAGCCCATTTATGAGGCTCAGTATTGGCTTAGTGTTTGATGCTGCAGGATCTAGTAGCTACCTGGATAATGCACTATACACCAGGAGCCTTGAGTGTTCCATACGCACAAAGTGGTTAAAGACTTGATTGCTAAAGAATGTCAGGCCTTAGACAAGAGTCATCCTAACATGGGGAGACTAAATCATATGTATCTTTTTCAGGATGAAGATGTGCTGAAATGGTGTTCTGTACCTAAAGTGGATTCGGCCATAGCTGGCTTATCCTCAAAGACCACTTTGCCATGGGATGATTGGGGTCCATTAAAAGATGCTATGGATAGCAGAATGGAAACTTCCTTCAGGAAATTACACATCTCCTCAGGCGGAACGCTAAAGTCTGGGATAGCCATGGCTTTGGTAGCTAGAGCCCTGAGGCTGTGGGCCAGTACTCCACATACAGACATTGAGGATAAGATAAATAGATTATATCTTCTTAAATCCTGATAGCGGTCCTCCCGGCATGGCCGAGACATCCCTGGTTCACTGTAGCACAAAGAATGCTGCTGGAAAATCCATGGCCATACTTGGTCAGGCCAGACCTCATACATCAGGGTCCAGTTTTACATCCAAATCCAAACTCCCTAAGTTTGATGGCGTGGAGACTGAGAGGCAATTACTGAAATCCAAAGGGGTCTCAGATGAAGTAATAGACATTCTAATTCAGGCCAGGAAAAGGAACTCCTCTATGATTTATTACAGAATCTGGAAAAACTGTATTCCTCGGGCAGGGGACATGGCGAAAGATCCCATGTCTGCCAGTATGCCGGATGTGTTAGAACTTCTCAAAGATGGTTTTGTTAAAGGACTAGCACCTGCTACATTAAAGGTACACAAATCTGCCCTTAGCATCCTTCTTGATATCAAACTGGCATCTCAGGGTCTTATCTTCCAGTTTTTCAAGCACTAAAGAGGTTACGTCCAAGACGGAAACCAATCTTAGCCCCTTGTGACCTTAATATTGTTTTGGATGCCTTAACAGCCTATCTTTTTGAACCGTTGCAAGACTTATCTTTTAGATGCCTCACTCTGAAGGTGCTCTTTTTGGTGGCTATGACTTTGGCTCGTCGAATAGGGGACATACATGCTTTGTGGTGTGAAGAACCTTTTCTGAATATCTATGAAGATAGAGTAGTTTTGAAGACGAATCCGGATTATTTACCCAAGGTGGTTTCCCCCTTGCACATCAATCAGGAGTTGATTCTGCCATCTCTCTACCCTCATCCCACTAATAGTGACGGAACACGTCTCTATGCTCTAGATGTGGTGAGAGCTATATCTTTGTACATTATCAAGACAAAAAAATCTTAGGAAGACAAAGCAACTATTTGTATTTCCTGAAGGTCCTCGCAGGGGACAGGCCCCATCCAAACCCACATTGGCGAAGTGGATCAGTGAAGTGATTGCACAGGCCTACAGGGGGAAAGGGCATGAAGTACCTAGGATACTGAAGGCACATTCAACTAGGGTGGTAGCGACCTCCTGGGCACATAGAACCCATGCATCGGTAACCGATATCTGTAAGGCAGCCGGATGGTCGTCGATGCACACCTTTTCTAAACATTATCTTCTTGCCGTTTCGGTCTCTGAGATGACACAGCGCTGTGAATAAATTTTCTATTTGACCTTATTAAGGTGTTGTTTTTATTGCCCTCCCGATTATTATCCTGCTTTGGTATGTCCCATTGTAAGAGCTGCCATGGAGTAGGGAAAGGAAAATTGAGAATTATACTCACTGTTAATTTCCTTTCCTTGAAATACTCCATGGCAGCCCTATATTTTCCCACCCTTGTTCTGATAGTTATGTTTTAGGACAGCTTGGGAAGTTATGAAAAACACTGAGGAAGAGGAGGAGCTGCCTTATATAGGGGCCAGGTGGTACAAAATTCTGCCTGTCTACACTAGCTGATTAGGGATTAACCCAATGTTAGGGCTGCCATGGAGTATTTCAAGGAAAGGAAATTAACGGTGAGTATAATTCTCAATTTTTCATAATATCCCAGGCTCCATGGCTGTCCAGCTTCCAGCATTGAAGTGTGACAACAAGGTGACTGCGAAAGCTAGTAGCTCAGAGGGTGAAACTGTCTCTGGAATACCGTGGATGTTAATTTTTTTTCCATCTAAATCGGTCCTCCATGTCTGCTAGCTTGTCACGTTGCATGTGAATTTCAGATTCCAGTTTTTCATGTTCTGTGATTAAGTCGTTGTGAGAAGAGACCAGTTCTTCCATTTTGTCCTCTAAGTGGCTTGTGTGGCCCCCGAGGTCAGTGACTTCAAGGTTAATCTCCTTAATTGATGATCTCATATCTAAGAGCATTACTGTTTTGAATGTAGCAAGCATAGTTTGATTATAGTTTAACTGTAATAGGACAATCAGAGTCAATGTGGGAGAGAGGGTCATAACCCCCCATAGTATTAGGTTCACCTAGACATGGAGTGACCAGAGGCCTCCGGCTGCTTGGGTCTCCCCGAGTTAGTGGTTGTGGCCTGTGGTTTAAAAAAGTGGACAGGAGGTGATGCTTTATTGGATTTCACATTTTTAGGAGCCATATCGCCAAATGCAAGCAGATGGCTAAAATGAAAAGAAGCGTGTGAAGGTCAGGGATGTAAGACTAAAGGCTGATATCAGTAACTGGGCATATTTAAACGTGTTAGGTGAAGAAGTGTGCCACAAGATGTGTGGATGGTGTTGCATTGGCGGGGAGCTCAAACAAAATCAGTTCATTCTTTGGCAGGATGTGCCCATCTCAGCATGACAATTACATGCCGCTATTTGATTTGAGACACAGGGCGGGGTAGCTAGGAGTAGGGATCCACATAGGACCTGCAACAACCTGGGTAGTCAGCAGGTTCAAATGAGGTTGACCATGAGGCACTGCAGTGTAACCTGATGTGCAGAACCCTCCAGTAAGTGGAGAATAGAATCAGGATATAAGGATATAAATGGGTATCTCCTTATGAATCATCCCTTTAATTTATTGGGGTAAAACAGATTTAAGGCATACAATGCTGTGCGGGGCCAAGGAATATATAGTGCGCCAGCAGCTGAACTAGCGCAGTGGGTTAAACAGGCACTCTGTACCTTTGTACAGCCATGTCTTCTGGACTGCAGGCTCCTGATATCACAAGATGGCGACACCGCCTCCCTCGCCACAGCCTGGCCGCCAGCAGTGTGCAAATTTTGTACCAACTCCCAGGGTCGGTAGGCTTAGCAGGGGTCGCGAGGACCAGGTGTGAAGGTCAGAGTGTAAGACGTGGCCACTTCAATCGCAGGTCTCAGGGCACCACCGCAGAAAGTATAAGTAGTCCAGCTGCTGGAGTGCACGTAACATGTCAGCCCATCAGTCACAACGTTGGTTGCTGAAGAGAAAGGACCCCAATGTATACGGGGACACAAAAGCCACTGCAGCATACTGGGAAGGTGGCTGTGGGAGAACCGAGATGGGTCCAGAGACAGGCGACATTCTGAAAGGCCCCTCAAGACGGGTGTATGCAGGTCTGCTTCAACGTAGTCGATCCCGATCTGGTACATAAGATGAGAGTAGTAAGTCTAGGGAAAAAGTATGTGCATGGGTAGAGAACATAGCCCGGAGCAGTACATTTCAGTAGGATGTGTACCGAGGGAAGTCTATAGAGCCTCCAATTCAAATTATGCCAAACAGAAGTGCCCCCAGTTCATATTATGTCAAACAGTAGTACCCGCAGGAATGCCAATGGCACAAATGATTTTACTGGCAAGCACGAAGATGATGGCTGATGCCTAGGGTACAGAGCTGGTTGAAGGATAGAAAACATATGGGCTTTATATACAGAACATATTCAGACTGGGATAAAGTAATTAGTGACCTGGACCAGCATTTTGCAGTATGCATCAAGAGCCAGATTCATGTCTGCACACAACTTTGCATAAGTTGCATGTTTACAAAGAGCATGGAACATGTGTGTAGTTCCAACCGCATTCAAACCATATTCAAATTCAAGGGTATCTCAAAGCTTTGGAGTTGGCGGTCACACCTCGAATGGTAGATCTAAGGGCAGGCTGGTATCTGTCCAGATGGTTATCTAGTGTGGCATTGAAGTCTCCTGACAAAACTACTCTACCCTTGCAATGTAAAGATAGGAGATCACTTATAGTTTGGAAAAAGCGGGACTGATTTGAGTTGGGGGCATACACATTCATGAAAGTATAAGGGACATTATCAAGTTCCCTACAAGCAGTAGATAGTGCCCCTCTGGGTCCCTGAGTACCTTAGATGGTTTAAATAGGAGTTGTTTTGCAAAGAGAATTGCAGGGTTTTTTTGTGTACCGAATCACAAGCGTGATAAGAACATGGGAAGTATTTAGATTTGAGTTCAGGGTGATGTGAACTAGAGAAGTGAGTTTCATGTAGGAACACTATGTCACCCTTTAGTTGTCGGATAGTATGAAGCAGAGTAGTTCTCTTATGTGAACAGTTCAGAAGGCTGTAGTGGGGTGGGAAATTGAGGGTTAGGGTCATCAATGTGAGTAGCCCGAGCGGCCGGACCCAGGTAGGTCGACGGCTAGTAAGCCGAAAGTGTCCGAAGCTGGCCCTAATGACCAGAAGCTGGTGATGTGGCACTGGCAGCCACTAGGTGGTTAGATGTGTGTGTTGAAAGCAATAGTCCAAGGTGCGTAATAGGACCAAAACAGTGAACAAATATACATATATATGATGTGGAACATTAGTGCAAAACAGATATAGTTGAATAGAAAACGTTTAGTTAAGGTGGTGGAAGCTAGATCTTGGAAGATGAGTAATTTGACGCCATCCATCTGAACCTCAGGGAGTCGTTTTGCCTCCCGAAGAATTTGATCCTTCGTCTTGTAATAATGCAGATGGAAGATAACACCTCTCTGAGTATTTGGATCTTGAGAGCGGGGACAGAGCGCTGATGAGCTCTTGCCTTCACCAGTTTAGCTAGCAGAAAACATTAGATAATAGGCTGCTTCACAAGCTAGACTAGCTGTCCATTATATAGCTCAAGGTCAAGGCTCTGTAGTTAGCATATGGATATATCCTTTGCATAATTGTATTAGTATGCTTGTGCTCTGCTACAAGTCCAAATACTGCATTGTCTTCCAGAGAAATACTGCACTGGGAGACATACAGCTGTATTTACATTTTTAATCTGTATGTAGTGGATATACCTCAATAGTGAGAGCTTTATGTTATAGCTACCTATAAATAGCTTTAAGAATTCATCTGTAGGGTTTTTTATTATTGAAAACAATACAATACAGCAAGCTCTTCTTTAAAAATTCTGTATTGTAAAGTAGCAGAACATGACAGTTCAATATATGAACTTCAAAGAAGCACCTGCACCTGCAATAATAACAATTGTATTATATTTGAGAACAGCTGCACAATGGAACAGAGAACGTTCAGGACAATTGAGTCATGCAACATAAAACAAAGTTGTATTCCTAATTTGCTTGCATTATGCTTATAATAAAAATAAAAAGTTCACTGGGGATATCATAAAACATCCAATAAAAGGGCCACATTCTGTTAGGGATGCTCCGAACCACACCCTATTATCAATAAACAGAACTTGATTTATAATGGTAAAATGTATGCAAACTGTAAGCCCTGCTGCACAGACTGTGTTATACTACTGTTATACTAATATATATATATATATATATATATATATATATATATATATATATATATATATATACAGGGATGCTCGCCTTCTCCTGCTGTGCAGCCGCTTACCATTGCCTAACCACCATTAAAACAGCCAGAGGTAATATTTTACGAAAAACAAAACCACTACTTTACAAATCGCCATCTCGATATTAACAATGATGAACATACAAACTGCCAGATTTACTAAGCTAGGGTTTGCAAAACTGCCGCAAAACCGCCATTCAAACGGCCAAAATAAAAGAGGTGGTTGTGACGGCTCAAACATACTGTTTGAGCTATGTTGCCATTCAGAACATAAGAGAAAGCACCATTCACATTTAAATTATTGGAGCAATCATTATTTATTGATTAAGGGGCAAAATTCATTTTTAATTAAATTATGGGGGCATTTTTTTTTCTTTATTTCGCTAGCTATGAAGGGGTTTAGACAGACTATAGCACTGTTCTTACAGGAAGTAAGCTCCACCAGTGATAAAATTCATCAGCTTTCTCTACTGCCACAATCCTTATTCTTCTGCTATCACCATCTCAGGATGACGATAGCAGGAGATACTCAAAGAAAAAATGCTTTATTAATTAAGTAAAGCATTCTTTTATTTGGGAAAGGGAAATCTTTTAAAACATTTTT
The DNA here is from genome assembly GCF_038048845.1 of Mixophyes fleayi. Classification (NCBI taxonomy): domain Eukaryota; kingdom Metazoa; phylum Chordata; class Amphibia; order Anura; family Limnodynastidae; genus Mixophyes; species Mixophyes fleayi. The sequence continues at coordinate 348,812,931 of NC_134402.1, read as the reverse complement.
CACTATTTTTAAACATATTTGTTTCTATGTGTTGTTTTTTTATACAAATGGAAATGATAGCCCAGATCTGGTACATGCATAAGCTGGCTCGCCTGGTCACACATGCGCATATCCCTGGAGACAAGAGAAAAGGACTAGTCTGCAAGCAGAAGTTTTAGAGTAAGGAAAGACAAGTCAAGTGTATCACATCACCAAATCCTCTTACTGCCACCGTTTACCGCTGTTAAGCGACTGAAAGCATATTTGCTGAAAAGCACTGATCTGTTAAAATCTATTGCCATTGCAAGGCTGAGAAACACCATATCATCTGCTTCTGAAACTAGAATTCTCATAAATCAGAAGTAAATATTGTTTATTGTTACCATTTCACTTCCAAGTTATATTTCCTTTTCTGTTTTCCCCAGAACCAGTGTATGCAAAATGAGTTAGCCGGACACACTAGTTACAAACTCAATGGTGCGTAGGTAGGTTTAAACTTATTGAGCAGAAACTCCTCACAGGTAAATGGTAGCCTTCATCGGAATAGTTACAGTTTGACTGAGTGTATCCATGCTTCTCAGCTGAGCAGTGCAACACATGCTGGCAAAGCCTGGTTGTGACGTCAGGAACCATTCCTGCCCTTTAATGTGATTGAGACTTTGGTCTACTTGCGTTGAGTATATATGTTTATGTGCAGATTAGCTGTAAATCAGTCATATAGTTTTGGAAGGTAAAAGAACGTACACATTTAAAATGCGCACAAATCTGCATGGGAAGATATACCTGTGCTCTCTTTGTGGAAATTGGCCGTGCACATTTTTGTAATTTACGCTACTCAAATATCAACTCAGCATAAGGCCCCTAGCCTGCAAGTCTGTAAATCTCTATCTGTCCTGTAAGAGAAGTATTTCCTTCCTAACCAAGGATGCCTGGCTGGCCATTCTTCAGCAACTGAAATATCACCCTTCTCAACCTTTACACAATATGCCCCATAAACTCATTGCCTGAGATTGATGACTATTTATAGAAACATAGAATTTAATGGCAGATAAGAACCGCTTGGCCCCTCTATTCTGCCCAATTTTTTATTAACCTCAAACCCTATTTGATCCTTTATTCTTTATAAGGATATTCTTAAGTCTATCCCAAGCATATTTAAATTGCTCTACTGCATTTGTCTCTACCACCTCTGATGGGAGGCTATTCCACTTATTCACTACCCTTTTTGTGAAGTAGTTTTTCCTCAAATTTCCTTTGAACCTACTTCCCTCCAGTTTCAGCGAATGTCATTGTGTTCTAATATTTCTCTTCCTTTGAAGAATGTTTCCCTCCTGTACCTTGTTAAAACCCTTGATATATTTGAGAATTTCTATCATGTCCCCCCATTACCCTTCTCTGCTGCAAACTAAATATATTAAGATATTTTAGTCTTTCCAGGTAAGTTTTGTGCTGTACGCCATGCACCATTTTAGTTGCCCTTCTTTGTACAGGCTCTAGTGTATTTATAGTAACAAAACACATATTCCCAGGTGCTGTGGGTGAATTGCTAAGTTGATATAAATATGGGTTCGTAGAATGTATATTGGTAAATGTCGATGTATATAATTGATTGGAAAATCCATGCAATTAATTCAAACATATACATTTATTGTGTGGACATTTCATGGACTAAGCCTTTTTTTTCTGCCATCGGTAAACTCATACTTGGGAGTGGACACCAGACTCCACACAGAGGGCTTATTCTATCCCAATCACTATACTTAGTGTTTGTAAGAGGATCGAGTAGCAGACAAGGACTTTTAAAACTTTACAGATATTGTTTTTCTACTGCTTGTGCTATTTGATACTACACACAGAGCTTACATTCTAAGAGGAAGAGGGCACAGCTGAAACAAGAGGAGCGAGTGTGGCTCAGAGTGGAGATTGGGATAGTTGTGAGGGTGCATTAGTGTGAATAGTGTTATCGAGGATAAGGTCACCTCTAAAAAAAGAGATGGGTTTTCAAAGAGCATCTAAAGATTTGAATGCAGGGGCGTGGCTTGGTAACCATTCCGGATGGTCGCAAATTGGAGAGGCTCTCCTCTGCCTCTGTTACAACACGATTTTTGGAGGACATCTTTCCCCAAAAACAAAAAGCAGCTACTGCAGGGAAAGGCTGGGACGTCTGCCACCCTCATATTGGTGGGCTTTACCGCTGTTGATGTGCCCAGCGGGACCGGATCACGCGAGCCCCCTGTGCCTGCTCTGCGCTGCCGTATAGCAGTGGTTCGCAGGACCTCTGGAGAGCTGGCCTGTCAGTTAAACAAGGCTCCTCGGACTAAAGCTGGGGTTTTGTTGAACAGGGATACTCCCACAGTATCGGACTCATCACTGACACGGCAGCGGGCGGCGGGGTGAGAGTTGCGGCGGGACCCACGATCCCCGTGAAGAGGAAGTAATCCCCAGTCTACAGGTATCAGTACTCACCTGTGTGGATCCCCTGCGTATTGGGCGCAGCTTGTCGTGGCAAAGCCTCGTGTTCCCGCAATACCGGAAGTCGCAGACACCATCACTGCCTTCTTTTCCGGTCCCTCATGCATCCAGCCTGATATCCTCCTGGAGTCTCCAGTAAGTGGCGCTGTCATCTTCACCTGCCCCTATATTGGCATACAGCAGTTCTGCCTGGGAGCTTACAGTTGCACGATTCTGATCACTTGAACCTTACAGCGAACTGTGAGTACCCCTTTTTTCAAGTGCCTCACCTCCACCTCTGCGTGGGTCAACAATCTGATTGAACAGACCAGATTGATCACAAATCCCCACTGTGGGAATCTACTGCCACCCTGTGGCCACTCAGGCAAGTAACAGCGTCCTTATATTATATTTTCAACTGTATCAACAGTATCTGGTGACATACTGGTGCTCTGAGCAAAATTCTTATATCCCTGCAGAGAGAAATCCGATGTAAACCCTCAATGGGTCTCTGAGCCCGAGGGGTCAAGAAGATTTAAGCAGAATGCTTTAACCATTTCTATGCAAATGACCAGAGATCCCTTTTCCCTACCCCTCGAAATCCCCCCCCCCCCTTTTTTTTTTTTTTTCCTTCATCGCCCTGGTAGGAGAGGTCTGAGAGGAACAAGATATACACAGGAGTCAAACAGCAGATTCTAAAATCTGGAAAAGAACTTGCATTCAAAATGACCGCTAAAAATAGGAAGCACGCTGGAGGAAATACAGCTTCTATATTCACATCCGCTTCTAAGAAGGTATCAACCTCCTCACCGCCACCTGATCAATCTCGCTCTTCAAGTCCTATCTCTCAGTTGGACAAGGGCATAGATCCCACAGTTCAGGCAGCTATTTCTAACTTAGCACAGGACATTAAACTTACTTTCCAGCAAGAACTCAAGAAAGCTTTTGTTGAGTTCAAATCAGAAATTGCAGCTCTCGGCACTAGAACTGACACTCTTGAATCAAAAACGGACGGTATTTGCAGAGCTCAAACATCCTTTGAACGAGGACTAGCACTGCTCCGCTCTGAGATGGATGCTGTGAAAGAGAAGCAAGTAGATCAATAGAATAGATCACGGCTAAATAATTTAAGGATCCGTCATGTGCCAGAGTCGGTTGTTAACTCTTCTATACCAGATTTCCTCTCCAGCCTCTTCAAACATCTTCTTCCTGATCTACTAGACAGAGAAATTCTGATGGATCGTGCGCTCAGAGCTAAACCAACAGCAGATCAAAGACAGCGAGACATCATTGTTCGTCTGCATTATTATCAAACAAAAGAAAAAATACTTAATGCAGTTAGGTCCAAAGATACGATCGACTTGCAAGTTCAGCAACTTCAGATATTTCAAGATCTGGCTCCTTCTACTATTCAGAAACGCAGAGATTTGCAGCCTGTGACACGAATACTCCGTCAACATAACTTCTGATATAGATGAGGATTTCCATTCCATCTTCAAGTGTTTGTAGAGAACTCTATCCTATATGCCTAATCCCTACTTCAAGGGAAAGATATCCTTGCCAAACTCGAGATTCTTCCAGATCCCACCTCTTCTACAACACGTAGTAACCCCTCAAGATCTGATTTGGCACCTCCTCCCAAGTGGACAACGGTGGAACGACAGTCTGCAAGGGCACCAGACTGACCGTGAACTCTTGAAAACCTGTAATAGGATCCATCCTCCTTCTTTACAGACTCAGGCTCTCACACGATAATTACCTTGTGTCTTTCTAGGTAACAAGATCCCTGCTGTCTTTTTTATAACCAAGTTACCCTTTGTTACTTACACCACATCTTCTACAGCCTATAGATTGTATCCCCTTATGGGCCTTAGATTTCAGGTATATAATAGTATTTTTGGTACCCAGGTTTGACGTCATCAGTTAGTAATGTTGCTGTTGTTGTTATAGAATTGATGTCACATTATGGGTCATGGTTTTTTTATACCACCCTACTTACCACCTTACTTTGCTAAATTTTCGTTCACCCTTTAGGTAGTGAACCAGGAAAGGACTGTATCAATGGAGTGAAGGGTGTGTAGGAAAAGAGGGTGATCAACAGTATCAAAAGCAGCAGAGAAGTCTAGAAGAATGAGTATGGAGAAATTACCATTAGATATTGCAGTAAGTAGATTATTGGTCACTTTTGTGAGAACAGTTTCAGTGGAATGTTGTGGGCGGAAGCCTGATTGCAGAGAGTCGTGAATGGAATGAGAGGAGAGAAAGTGACACAGGCGTTAATACACTAATCGCTCAAGTAGTTTGGAGACAAAAGGGAGGAGAGAAATAGGGCGGTAGTTGGAGAGAGAGGCTGGATCGAGAGATGGTTTCTTTAAAATAGGTAAGATGAGCGCATGTTTAAAGAAGGATGGAAATGTGCCAGTGGAGAGAGACAGGTTGAAGATGTGAGTTAGAGGTGGGCATGCAGTGGAGGAGAGGAAGCGGAGTAGTTGGGAGGGAATAGGGTCGGGTGGACAGGTTGTAGGGTGCGATGACAAGATGATTGCAGAGACTGTGTCTTCAGTTACTGGAGAGAAGGAGTTAAAGGTGGATTCGAGAGTGTAGGTAAAGGTGGGTAGTGAGTGGCGTGAGTGGAATTTGGCATAAGGAAATATCTTGTTGAATGGTGTCAATTTTGTCTTCGAAATAGGTGGCAAAATCATGGACAGTGAGCTAGGAAGGAGGTGCAGGTGGGCAGAGAAGTGAGTTGAATGTGGCAAAGAGGCGCTGTGGGTTAGAAGACTGGGTGAATATTAGAGATTTGAAGAATGTGTGTTTGGCAATTGAAAGGGCAGTGTTGTAAGATGAAAGGATGAATTTATAGTGGAGGAAATCTGGATAGGAACGAGATTTCCTCCAATAGCGCTCTGCAGTGTGGGACCACTTTTGCATTTAGCGGGTCTGTTTGTTGTGCCATGGCCGGGGTTTGGATTGTCAGAGACTATATGTAGTAACTGGAGCTGCATTGTCTAGTGCTGAAGTCAATGTTTTATATATATATATATCCTTATAGAAAGAGGCAGCCTGATTAGGAAAGGACAATGCAGTCATTTGAGAAAATAGATGTTTTAGTGAAAATGGGAAGTGGATTGGGTTAAGAGTACTTTGGTTTCATTGTGTTTGTGTGTATTTGGGTGCAGAGGGAAGGGCATGAGGTAAGGTGAGGCTGAAGGAAAGGAGGTTGTGGTCGGAGAGTGGGGAGGCTAAATTGAAGAAACTAGAGATGGAGCAATAGCGGGAGAAGACAAGGTCAAGGGAGTGCCCATCACAGTGGTTGGGAGATGAGGTACATTGGGAGAGACCAAAGGAGGAAGTAAGTGAAAGAAATTTAGTGGCAGAAGAGACAGTGGGATTATCAATGGGAATGTTGAAATCACCTAGTATGAGTGTAGGGAGGTCAAAGGATAGAAAATAAGTGATCTAGGCTGTAAAGTTGTCAAGGAATTGGGAAACTGGACCTGGGGGGTGATAAATGACAGCAACGTGAAGGTGGAGAGGATAAAATAGACGGATAGTGTGGACTTCAAAAGGAAGAGAATGAGAGGGAGGGTTCAGAGGGTATGACTTGGAAGATGCAGCTTGGAGAGAGAAAAATGCCTACTCCACCACCATGTGTGGTTCCGGGTCTGGAAGTGTGGCTGATGGAGAGTCCCCCATAGGAGAGTGCTGCAAGGGATATAGTGTCAGAGGAGGTGAGTCAGGTTTCTGTAATGGCAAGGATCTAGAGGGATTTAGAAATGAATAGAACATGGATGGATGTAAGTTTGTTACAAACAGATCTGGCGTTCCATAGTGCACAGGAGAAGGGAAGAGAGGGTAGTGGAGATATGTGGATAAGGTTGGCGGGATTGGAAGTATGTGATGGATGGAAATATTTGGGGTGCAGCGAGGAGTGTGAGCAGATAATGGGGATTGTACGTGGACCAGGGTTAGGCGAGATATCACCAGCAGCAATGAGAAGGAGCAGGGTGAGAAAGAGGATATGCAAGGAGGATTTGTGGGTGTGAGGTTTATTTCTGTTTATGTAGACTAGTGAGTGTGGTGTGTGCAGAAGACAAAACAGTTCATGTGTGCAGACTAGCGAGGAGGGAAGTAGTGAAGGGGAAATCATAATCGTGGAGGGAGGAATTGGATAATGGTGAAAGAAAAGAGGTTTGGAGAGAAATGTAAGGTTATGCATTCAGGGATCAAAAACAAGAACGCAATCTATAAATTAAATGGAATTAATTTAGGAGAATCTATAATGGAAAAAGATTTGGGAGTGCTTGTAGACAGTAGACTTAGCAATAGTGCTCAATGTCAAGCAGCAGCTGCAAGGGCAAATAAAGTATTGGCATGCATAAAAAGGGGCATAGATGCAAGGGAAGACAGTGTAATTTTGCCACTGTATAAATCATTGGTAAGACCTCATCTTGAATATGCAGTACAGTTCTGGGCACCACTCTATAAAAAAGATAATTTGGAACTAGAAAGGGTTCAGAGAAGGGCGACAAAATTGATAAAGGGTATGGAGTCATTAAGTTATGAGGAAAGGTTAGCCAGTTTAGGCATGTTTACTTTAGAAAAGAGGCATCTAAGGGGAGATATGATTACTATGTACAAATACATTAGTGGTCAATACAGAGAGCTTTCATGGGAACTTTTTACCCCAAGGACCATACACAGGACACGTGGTCATCCCCTAAGGTTAGAGGAGAGGAAATTTCACAACCAGCAAAGGAAGGGGTTCTTTACAGTAAGGGCAGTCAAGATATGGAATTCATTGCCAGGGCAGGTTGTGATGGCAGATTGAATAGATATGTTTAAGAAAGGGTTAGACAAATTTTTAGCGAAAAGGTGTATCCAGGGATACGACCGTTAATTTAAATGAAGGATAGTAGTGGATATAGGGTAAAAATAGGACTGCAATATTGAGTCTGGGGGGATTTTCACAATTGAAACAGATTGGCGGTTGCTTACTCTGGATTAATTTCAAATATAAGTGCAGGATCGCAGGAGATCCAAAATAGGTTGAACTTGATGGACTGGTGTCTTTTTTCAACCTCATCAACTATGTTACTATGTTACTATGTATGTTAAGTATGGTGACAGTAAATAGGAGAGACTGTAATTTGAGTAGGTGCATGATGGAGAGATGTGAATGAATGTGTATTTTTTGGGGTAGGTAATGAGAGAGTAAAAAGGAACAATTGATCTAAATTGTGTGGGGCAATACAAGAGGTGAAGGATACTTTACCGCCCCCTGGCTGGGGTTAATGGAGTAGGCAGTTTCTGCCGCTCTGACAATACGAGGTCCAGGAGGATGCTGACAGTTGGGTGCAGAGGGTCTACCAGCCAAACAGAGATGGTAACAGTGATCACAACTGAACTCAGTGAGTAGCTGAACAGATATTTAAACAGCAATGACAGTTGAGCTCTGTGGGTCCCAGAGCTGGACAGAGATGGTAGTTCTGTAGATCCTAAAACAACCTTGTTTTTTGGTATGAAGTCGATCCTCAGTGCTGCTGTGACATTTCCAACAGTATTCAGAAATATAAAAAGCGTTATATTTGTGAGAATAAGGAAAAGTGGGAGCTTGGGCTAAGAGCTGACCCAGTGTACTGCTTACTCCAACTGCCATCCGCATGCCACCAACATTTACCAATATACATTCTATGAAACCATATTTATATCATCCTAGTAATTCACCCACTGCACCTGGGAATATCTGTTTTGTAACTAGCTAATTTTGGGGATGGGGACTACCCCGTTTTGACCCATTCCCGTTGGCAGCATGCACTACACGAGTCAGGGAAGCGCGAGCCCCCCAAAAACATTCCTTGTATACCTACTTCTAGTGTATTTATATCCTTGTGGATATATGGCCTCCAAAACTGAACACTGTATACTATATGAGGCCGTACCAATGACCTATACAGTGGCATTATTACTTCTTTCTGCTACTGATTCCTCTCCCTATGCAACCAAGCATTTGACTTGCCTTCCTTATTGCTTTGTTGCATTGCTTACCTGCCTTTATGTCACCTGAAATAGTGATTCCTAGATTCCTCAGTAGTTTCCATTATAGTGCTATTAATGCTATATGTAGCCTTTGGGTTTTTGAGACCCAATTGCATGATTTTGCATTTTTTGGCAAACTGTAGTTGCCACTCTCTTGACCATTCCTCTAGTCTACCTAGATCATCAATCATTTGTTTTACCCCTCCTGGTGTGTCTACCCTTTTGCATATCTTTGTGTCATTTGTAAAAAGGCATACTTTCCCTTTAATACCATTTGCAATGTCACCAATAAATATATTAAAATGTACTGGTCCAAGTACAGATCCTTGGGGTACTCCACTGGTAACCATTCCCTCCTGTCAATGACTCCTTTTACTATAACTCTTTGTTTTCTATCCTGCAACCAAGATCTTATCCATTCAACTATCTTAGAATCTAATCCCAAACTTTAAGATTATTTAACAGTCTGAGATGTGGGAAAGTGTCAAAAGCCTTACTGAAATCCAGATGAGCTACATCTACACCCCCTCCTTGATCTATTACTTTAGTCACCCAGTCAAAAAAGTCAATAAGATTTGTTTGACATGATCTCACTCCAGTAAATCCATGCTGTTTGGAATCCTATAAGTTACTGGATCCGAGATATTCTACAACTCTTTCTTTTAAGAGTGTTTCCACCAATTTCCCCACTACTGATGTAAGGCTCACTGGTCGGTAGTTGCTTGCGTCTTCCTTGCTTTTGCGCAGTGGGACTACATTCGCTCTTTTCCAGTACTCTGGAATTACTCCTGTAGCTAGAGACTGATTGAATAATTATGTTAATAGTGTTACCGGTTCTTCTCTGTAAATGTACTTGTATCGACCTCATTTTAAGAGTATACTTGCAACTTAACTGTGGCCCCTTCCCCGCTCTTTCTGTAGTGAACATTGGGGAGCACGGTGGCGTAGTGGTTAGCACTTCTGTCTTACAGCACTGGGGTCATGAGTTCAATTCCCGACCATGGCCTTATCTGTGAGGAGTTTGTATGTTCTCCCCGTGCTTGTGTGGGTTTCCTCCGGTTTCCTCCCACACTCCAAAAAACATACTGGTAGGTTGATTGGCCACTAACAAATTGACCCTAGTCTGTGTGTTTGTCTGTCTGTGTGTGTGTGTGTGTATTAGGGAATTTAGAATGTAAGCCTCAATGGGGCAGGGACTGATGTGAGTGAGTTCTCTGTACAGCACTGCGGAATTAGTGGCGCTATATAAATAAATGGTGATGATGATAAGTAATTATTAAGATGATCTGCTATTTCCTTGTCTCCCTCAACAATACTCTCACTCTCTGTCTTCAATCTCAATATATCTCCATTTGTTTTTTCCCTTCACTTATATACCTAATAAATGTTTTGCCTCCTTTACCTACTGACTGGGCCATTTTCTCTTCAGATTGTGCCTTTGCACATCTGATTACCTTCTTTGCCTCCTTCTATCTAACAAGATACAAGATACGTCTTCATTATTCTGAGTCTGCTTATATTTCCTAAAGGCCATTTTTTTTTGCTTTCACTATACTTGCTTCTTCTTTTGCTAACCATACTGGCTTCATTTTCCTTGTGCTTTTTGTTAACCCTTTTCATACAAAGGTCTGTGCTTTAAGTATTGTACTTTTAATTTTTTCCCACCTCTCCTGCACTGCTTTCAAATTCCCATCTGTACAAAGTCAGCCTTCCTAAAAATCTAACACCTTTATTTTTGTATGATATGAGTTGGTCTCCTATAGACAAGACACTGTTCCTAACAAAGCTGCCGAGGGGTCAAAGAGAATTATGCTTGACACATTTAGTCAACCATAAATATGTCAGTTATGTAATATATATTATTCAGCGCAATAAAACATAGCCTTTGATCTATAATAATGCAAAATAGTGGTTTTATTTGCCGTTTAATTAGCATATTTTACCAAGGGCTCTAGTCCTGCAATTCTATAATTTACCTGTCCAGCCTAACCTGGCAATGTGCACATTTTAGAAATATTCCAGTAAATTCCACAGTTGCTGATAATTGTTTTCAAAGTAAGTACACAAGGAAATAATATGAGAAATGTTTTCATTCCTTTAGCAGCTCAATGTTGGACATAGTTTCTTCGCTTCTGCAGCCACAGAACCAGTCTAATGACATAATTTAGATGAACCTTTAAGGTCTCTGCCCTGCTTTCATTGACTGATTTAAAGCCTGTTATCTAACACAATAGGTATCCAAGTTTTTAAAGAACTGTGTGGATATGGCTATTCTATATTTTGAAGAAGGTATTTCTTTAAACATGAACAGCACTCTTTGAAGTGTGTTGCTGAGAAGATGCTGGGGGCCAAAAGGTGAAAGCTGAGCAATAGGAGTGTACTTTCCAGTCGCAGAGTGAGTTGAAAGGGTGCAAGAATAAGTCTATTGATATTCAGTGTTTTGAACTGCCAACAATAGCAGTGGTACAGGGGTCATAGCAGCTGCACAAGCCTAAATTGTGCATTACTGCAGTGAGATTAAATGTATCTAATTTAACTAGTTCAGCGCTGGAGGAGCTTGTGATCTGCTGCTTTAAAGTTAGACAAAACTCAAGATGACAATTACTTTTTCAGCAAAATAAGGATACACTTTTGAAGGTGTACCACCTAGAAGACATTTCACAAACAGTGCATTGAAGTACAAGTTTTGTAGTTTGTGAGATAAAATAGTAATGGTTCTTATTTTTTGAAGCGGTAATCATCTTTGGTAAATATGTTAATAAAACAATATCCTAGAATTAGATAAAAACATTTAAATTTCAGGTGAAAAACTGGTGTTAGATTGAATCAGCAAAACAAACAATGATGACATGACATTTCTGTGTCACACACAGATGGATGTGTCATACTGCTTCTGGACACAAAGGGCCTGATTCATTAAGGAAAGTAAGGCAAAAAAAGGAGTAAATGTTCCCTCAGGACAAACCATGTTACAATGCAAGGGGTGCAGATTAGTTTATTATTTTGCACATAAGTTAAATACTGGCTGCTTTTTTTCATCTAGCACACAAATACTTGATAGCTTTATTTTTGCACTGACATTTAAAGTCGATCTAGGACATGCCCATTCCCCAACTATAAATCTGTCCTCACATTTCAAATTTACCTCCCCCTCCAATGCAACATGGTTTTTGCCTAGGTACAAAGTTCCTCCTTTTTTATGCTTTGCTCTCCTTAATGACTCAGGTCCAAAGTCTCCAGAAAACAAAGTAGAAGAAGAAGTGCCCCTTGCACAAAAACCCTCTAGTGTTTACCCAACGGTAAAGAAGCCCCTTAAGGAGTACCACAATAAGCAGCACAAGACAAAGATGCCCCTCAAGGTATGAAAGGTCTTCAAGGCATATGCATAAGAAACACAAATATTCCATCAGTAGGAAATCTCGTCAACAGGGCACCCACAGTATACATCCAAGACAGCCATTACCAGTGCATAGTCTAGATACCAGACTTGATTCACATTATGTCCAATACTTTGATAAATCAGGAAAGTTTATTTATCTTAAATTAATCTACTGGGGTAGAGTGGAAGGAAAGGCAGATTTATATTGCCCTCTGTGTTCACGCTATTTCAGTGTGTTGAAAAAAAAATATATGACTGATTCATTTCAGAAAGGAAACTTTATTTCCAGATATTGCAATATTTAAAGCTCTTATCTGTCTCTTGGAGTAGAATATTGCTTATATATCTACCTCCATGTCCTCCTGTTGTGTGTTTCTCCATACTGTGTCTACCCTCATCGCCATAGCAAAGTCACCCGAAATTAATTCCTGGCTATCTACAGTGCTATATAAAGCCTGATAACACTGGAAGTTGGAGCATTTTGTGGCCTGTCTATGTGTCAAGCGCTAATTTGTATCTTGGATATGAACTTGTTGTATCCTAATCTCATTCCTTGTCTTAGCCCAGTGTTGGCTAACCTGTAACACTCCAGGTGTTGTGAAACTACAAGTTCCAGCATACCCTTCCAGCAATAAGCTGCTATATATTGGCAGAGCATGCTGGGACTTGTAGTCTCACAACACCTAAAGTGTCACAGGTTAGCCAACACTGTCTTAGCCTGTGACCATTGCATTTTTGTTAGGCTATATACTGTTTCCATATACCATTTTTTAGCCTTTCTGTACCATGTTTTGATTTTGTTTCTATTTTCGTTGTTTCTCTGCCCTGTTCCCATCATCCTCAGTTGGCCCTGTTGTAATTCCATTGATCCTCATGCTATTCCAAGTCATGGGGGCACACAAGTACCTGAGAGTAGTCCCAAGGGAAGTGATGACTCTTATAGGCCCAATAGCACACTGGGACAAAGAGCTTGAATCTCTAGAACTGGTTTTGTTGACAAGTCCTTCCATAATCTTGTGTTATTCCTAGTCTCAGTCTTGTCTGAAATACTTAGTTGTACCTGTGTGCTAACTATATTTGTATATTTTTATTTCACTCTTGGAATTGACTCATCTGTCTGACTACCAATCTTGGTTTTGACCCTTAGCTATATGGCTGCCAGCTCCAGGATCCTAACCATAACTGATTATTCTCTGGTAGTGACTAGTGTTTGCTATGTCCGCAAATCATAAGACCTCTCTACTTCACCTCCCAATTTACTCATCCTATCCATTTATATTAGTTCCTGCCATCGGTTTCCATTCTCCCTCAGATATTGACCCGTAATTCTCTTTTGATCATTACACATGCCCAAAAACATTTTCCTCAAATTAGAGGCCAAATGGCTTCCTATGACCTCCCTCAGTGATTCTGCTTTAGTGATGTGCTACCCCACCCCCCTTGAACTCCCACTGTTACTTTTTTCAGCACAGTCCTGTCCATTCTAGGAGTGAGCATTGATCCCATTGTTGGACAAGCAATAAACTTGTTCTCCAACTTTACAGTGTAGGCACACAAGAGTTTTTCATGCATCAGAAAAATAATTGGCCCAAAAAAATCATAAGGATTTTAGGTGTTTTTTTCCAGCTGAAAGGAAAATTATTCTTGAATCTAACCAGTTTTCAGCATCAGTGTAATAGCAGCCTGTGTAACAAGTGCAGGAAAATAGCATGGATGTCTCTGAATCACTTTATACAAAGTGTTTTTGCTGCTGGTCCTCAACGCTGCTTGCTGCTTTTGAATAGCTCTCAGGGAAGAAAGTCTGCTTTGCATCACACTCTTTGAGCAAGACATTTGTATTTCAGAAGCCCAGTGTCTAAAGAAAAAGCACTGAAGGGAAAATTGGAGCAGAAACAGGTCTAAGTTGACACCAAAGATACAAACACCATTTTATTTTCTTTGGGTGACTCTTATTTCTCTTTTTTTCCTCCTACCTGTTCTGGAACTGGTCCCTTTATATAAAATATACCCTACACAAGCTATGAGGAGGTGTTATGTCAATATGTGGACCAGTTGTCGAAGTGAGCCTGTATATGATGGTATGCCATACCTCCTCTTCTCCTACTGCTTCCATTGTAAAATTCCATTCACTTAGCATTTTCCACAACACCACTTTTACATTTTCTCTTTAACCACTGATGGGGACTATATGATGATCAGCTGAGTTACAGTTTGCAAACATGTGTTAAGAATATCTAAGAGGAATAGACTGAGCAGTAAAGATAGCTATATAATATTATCTACATTGCTTCGCCAGATGGAGACAGTGGTGGATCCACGGGGGTTCAGGGTAATCACCCCCCTAGCAGCACAAACCTAACTTTAAGTTGCTCCAAGACGCCGTCGATCAAAACGGGAGGGAGGGCAATCGCGGGCAGGGAGGGGGGGGCAATTGGGCTGGCCATTCAGAATGAAGGAGGGGTGTGATTATCGCCCCCCCCCCCCCCCCAAAAAATAAAGTCTAGGTCTGCCCCTGGATGGAGATGTACATTAAGACTGGGTACACATTAGAGGGTTTTTAGGCTATTATTGTGCCTATCACACAATAAATGGCCGTTTGGGCCGATATCACATTAGTGTGTATGCTCCAACGATGAATGATTATCGTTCCAAGCACTTCATATCAGTTGATTTGATTTTTACACTGGCCTACAAATCTTGTTCAGCAATATACAATGTTGTTCCAATTCTGCAGTGTGTATGTACTTATTTTACCTCATGAACACACATGTGTAGAGGCGTGCGTTAGTGTGTGTGTGTGGAAAAAACTATTTTCTCAGAAAGGGCTCATCCAATTGACCTGAAATTTGGTATACTGACATTATTTGACAAACAAATTAGAATAGTCAAGTCAGTTAACTTCCATCATCCCCCCTTCCCCCCGTGGGAGGGGTAGTAAAGGCTAAATTTACGAGCTGAGGGGTCAAACTCATTTTCGTGAGGTAATTTTACCTCATGAACACACATTAAAAAGGCCGCTTGCGTCGGGAACTAACGCTCTTCCCCTGAGGAGGCCTGGGCTAGGTCCAAATGCATGACAAGAACCTTTTTAAGACCTTAAGTAGCTTGATTTGACTAGAATGCATGAGTATCATGCACGGGTTAACTTGTGTATATATATATAAGTCAAAAAGAAATTTGTCAGCGCTTATCCTTTAAACTGCATATCTGTGTGTGTCTAGCAAAATGAAAACATGAGGTATTAGTTCATATTTTGATCAAAAGACTTAAGCCTGCATCCCAACGTCAAGGGTACCTCATTATATGCAGGTCCTACACTGACCTATATGCTTTAAACACTATTAAAATGTGTATATATAAGTGTCTGCTTTAAATGGACACCTTTTAAATCTGTTTTTAAAGCCCTGCTCCATATCTTCTTGCAGAGAGGTATTGCAGCAGGGAAATGTCAATCCTGCCACCAAAGAATTGAATGATCTGGCAAGATAGCACATGCCTCGGCTATAGGGCCATGCAGGTACCATCCCACCAGTCACTTGCTGTATTTATTTATTGGTGGCAGTGATGGAACTTCAAAACCTTGGCTGCACTAAATTATAAAAGCAGGAACAAACCAGAACTCCCATATCACAAGAGACCAGCATAGGAAACCACTTGTCATTGACTGGTAGCTAAATAGAGACCCTGTTTTGATCATTTATGAGAGAAAAGAGGAAGAGAAGCAAAAATAAGAAAATAATTTTATTTGTCATTGCACTATGACATATAAAGAATTAATTTTTTTCTTTATATTTATTTAAATGGTAAACAATGTTTAGGGAGTGTCTTTTTATACTACACTTTGTGCAACTTTTTTCTTGACCATTTTGCATATTTGCTAACTTTTGGGTGTTGCTGTTCAGGAGGGGAGGTGGGTGGTATGACCAGGGGGGGTGGGGCTTGATAAATTGCTGCATTTTGCCCCACCCCCCCACGCAACGCAATGATGCGTAAGCATCATTTTACAGCGGGGGCAGGACCAAAATGACGCGATTCTCAGAAAATCGCGGCATGGCGGCTCTAATGCTGTCCACCTTACTAGGAAGTGGGCAGATGTGGGAGGATACCCTACTCTCCCGGGAGTTCTACCCGTAATTCGGGAGTCTCAAGCAAGTTGGCAAGTATGCCATTTTGGTATAATGGCGGTATTTGTACAGTGGGATTCAAGCGTATATGAGCTTGAATCCCACTGGTACTTCAGTCAGGTCTGCAGAAAGCATCTGACTGAACAGCTGAGTTACTTTTGTAACCAAACTTCCTGCTAGACAAACACAATTTTTGCCTGAGGTTCAGCAAGCAGGCAGTTTCTTGAAAGGAAAGGGAGCGCTGAATTCGATCAGCCTTTAACCTTTGTTTTTTCTAGCTGAACTTTTTTGTTCCCAGTGTGTTTATCTGTGAACTGAATATTTTTTGCATTTCATAGTAAGTAAATTTTAAAATGTTATATTTGTTGTTTCTATAAAACACTTTTATTTTTTGTCTGTGATATGGCACGTGCAACTTTTATGTAAAAATGTCATCGTTTTTGGTCAATGTTGTAATCATTTAAGATTGAGAGCAATCTGATAAGGACTTTTAATACGACAATCACACCACTTGGAAGGTCTAATATCTTCTATCTTATATCGAAGTCTGCATGTTATTATATAGAATGAGTCCAGACAGCCTTTTCTCATGTACAACAGGGATGGATTTTAACACAACTTCTAAGATACCAGTCACTGGTACTTCGCTTTTAGTTTCAATCTGATATTATTCTCCGTTTATGTACATTTCATAGGTGAATTTCAGTAATATGCAAAGGTAGGCCAATGTAACAATGAACTTAAATCGCTGACGAAAGAGCAGTCAATTAGGAGGAAAAGTTCCACTTAATTGCGTGGATGAAATGTGGTAGTAGGAAGTACTTTAAGATGAAGTCACAATATTTTGCAGATATGCTCATGTCAGTAACAGATTATAAGAACTTCAAAATGTTGCGCAGATGTTGCATAAAATGTGGAATGAAGGTGTGCACCTATTGTCGAAGTCAGATAATTGGATAAAGTAATTTCAATTAATATCTAGCAAACTTGATCGTCTTTGTCTGAAAATTATGCGTAGAGCACGCTACGGCGTGGAGAATCGTATAACAGCCGCAACACGTGGCAACAACAGGGTTTACACATTTACACACATTCACATCAGCATACACATTTGTAAATAGTACACACTAATTGTAGTTGCAACACATAGTTATTTATGTCAAAATGTAGCAATGTTTAAGGTTAATATTATAAGTTTTATACATGTTAGTGAAATCAAAGGTTCAGGTTACAGGAAATATGTCATGTTTAGTATCATTCTAATCCCCTATTTATCCTCAGTTGGCCGGTTCATTCGCCGAAGAGATCACGTGTTGCATACTCTAGTTAGCGATGATAGGGAATAAATGTTTAAAATGATACTGTCTGTGTTATGTAAATAGACTAGTTTGAACTGGATTCTTGGAGGGGAAATAGGAGTGCATCCCCTGGAGAGCTGACCCCCACCTTTGGATATTTTCGTTTGAACTAGCCTGTGACCTACATTTCACTGGACCCTCCTGAAGCCTGGGCCTATAGAAGCAAGCCACATCATCTGCATTGTTTTACTATATTCACTGACTGTATTTGAGCAGGGGCTCTAGACCTAGTGGACAGTCTACTTGACCACAGCCTTCAGACCTGAACGGCTGTACACTGGATCCAGGGCGCCTGTGATAAGTAATGGCTGTTGGCTGTACTTGTTTTATTTTGATCTGTTATTCTGCTACTTTTGGCTATTAAATCACATTGTGCTTTGGAACCACATATTGGCAATCGACAACCGTTATTGGATAGCAACTAGACGTGCATAACACTATATAGACAACACTGTGCAGCAAAATAGCAGTAATCGCACATAACAATACATGTGCACCTGCAAATTTTCAAGTTTATTAATGACTGCTTTTTTTATGTAAACAATAACGTTTCCCTTTATACTAGAGATATCTTATATAACTTCACAGGCAGATGCTGTCTTATGATGAAATTACATTTTGAAGACATGCACTGTTTATTTTGTCAGTAAGAACGCTTAATCTGGAGAACCATGTTGCACACATTTTCCCGTACTTCTAACTTCCCTTTTTGTTTGAACACATTTTGATGCTTGCTTTCAGATGTTTCAGATCCAGCAGCGTGGATAATTATTGCTACTCAGCCAGGGCTCTGCTGGGCTTCCTGCTGATGCCGCTAGTCCCACTGCTCAGTCTTTGTTTACGCAGAACTCATTTTACCCTTTTGAAAATGAAAAGTTAAAACATAACTAAAGTTAAACATAGCCTGGAAAGCACTGTCCTTCTGCTGTCCTTCTCGGGGTCAATGACCTGTTCTACCTCTTGTTTGTCTTGTCTCTTTTTTCTTTCCCTTTAACAAACAAGAATTATGTTGTTTTATAGCAATTGTTTATAGTGCATGCTCAGTTTACTAGATTTTATTTATGTGAAGTTCCATTCTTCTGTAAATAATGGTACTGACAACTGCAGGTTATATAAAACTAGTATTAATTAGGCCCAGTTGCTTATCAAATAAATTAAAAGACTAAACAAAACATTTTGGTAGGTTATAGAATTTTTAAGCCCAGCTTTTTGTACAAATAAGAAGGGGAGGGAAGTAATAGAGGGGGAGATTTACTACACAATGAAAGCGACCTGAACAGATCAGAGATTGCTTTTATTGTGCTCAATCAGGTGTGGAAAAAAAATAATTGATTCGCCCTGCCCCTCATACCTTATTGGACAAGATGAAAGGTAATTTATATTTGCAGAGCTTTCGAAAATCAGCTATGTATCCGTCAAGGGCTATTTGGAACAAAGCAGCATTCTGCAGATGTCTAGGAAGGGTAAATTATTTTTACCCTGGCTAATTATTAACACAAACTAATAGGGTAATGTGTATAATTGGAGCTATATTCAGAATGGTGTGATAAGAAATTTCTCAAAATATGGAGCTTGATACACATGCTGTGAAATGTTTGTTCAGCATACACAAAAATGTCTACAACTCTTTTACCTAAGCAAAATAAATCACAAAACATTTAGCCATGGCCGTCTAGTCGTTACAGAGTATCTCTGTTGGTTGTATTTAGTGGACTATAGAGTGTAATGTATAAACTGCTGTGCTAGTAATCTATTAAGCACTAACCTCCGTCTGGGAAAATAACACCCTGCAAAATGAACTATCCTGCAGTTACTGCTTTGCCTGAAGGTGTCCTGGAGTGTGGTTAGTGTTTATTAAAGGCACTTTTCCTAGCAATACAGGTCTGATGGCAGTTGCATTACATCATTTTGTAGCAATAATTAAATATTATTATACAGAAGCTGCTTTTTTTACAGCAGTAGACAGGAGACCTCACTAAAACATTTTGCAGTTTTAATATGTGCTTTAAAAAGTTAGCTTTGAAAAAGTTACAGACATTGTGACATAGAGAAAAAATATTTATTTTTCAGTCGGCAATCACTAGACTCTACTTATTCAACAGTTAATAAAACCTTATTTGGTTTATTCCTGGAACAATGCAACTCTATTGGTAGGTAAATTAATTTGTGTGCTTTAGCACTCTTAAAGTATGTTGCTAATCAAGAATTATAAATAATTGAGTTTAAAAATAAAAAAAATATGCAGTTGAAAAGTGGATTAAAAGTTGACTAGAAGTCAGTATCTAAAGATCAATTATTTATATGCTTAAACAAATGAAAATAAATACTGGTACATAGTTTTACTTGCCCAACATATAATCTACCTTGGCTAGAGGAAGAGACTTCAATGACTTTGAGAGGTGTTATAGTGACTAAAACTGCACAACTTGGTTTTACGAAGGACAGTGAATAAGGGGATATTTGTCTTTGTTATGTTTTGTTTGAAAGGTTGTTAAAGACTATGAATACTGTTTAATTAGGTTTCATTAGGTGTTGGTTTTGAATTATGTTTAGGATTGATAAAGGCGCTTACCAATTTGGGAATTGCGCTGATAACATATATGAATTTCTTTTAGATGTAAATGTATGTGCTGAACATTGGTCTATGTATGATTGATATGAGGCTATCATCATCATCACCATTTATTTATATAGCGCCACTGATTCCGCAGCGCTGTACAGAGTACTCATTCACATCAGTCCCTGCCCCATTGGAGCTTACAGTCCAAATGCCCTAACACACACACACACACAGATTAGGGTCAATTTGTTAGCAGCCAATTAACCTACCAGTATGTTTTTGGAGTGTGGGAGGAAACCGGAGCACCCGGAGGAAACCCACGCAAACATGGGGAGAACATACAAACTCCACACAGATAAAGCCATGGGCAGGAATTGAACTCATGACCCCAGCGCTGTGAGGCAGAAGTGCTCACCACTGAAGCTGGGTACACACTACACGGTTTTCGTCCAATAATCGGCTCAATCAGCCGACATACGACCGCTCGTTCAAAAGTCGGGTCAGTGTGTGTCGTGACACGATGGTCGAAAGTCTGCCCAAATGGACGATTGGTTGGTCGTACCATTTAATATTTTCGTTCCAATCTCGTTTCCGTTGTGTAGTATGTATAAGTTTCCGACCGATCCACAACAGTGAGTACGAAATTACAGTCATTGCTCACGACAACATGACTGTAAAAAGTAGCTAAAGGGACGTCCGCTCTTCCCTTTATCGTCCTAAACAATTCTAGTTTGTATGCAGTCCATGGACCGAGCGATCGGACCATCGATCGCATGTAAAATCGCTCGGCATAAAAAGTTGGTTGAAAATTTGGTTGAAATTTCTGTAGTGTGTACCCAGCGTGAGCCACCGTGCTGGTATAATATACCAGATAATTGGGCCTAATGTGTGGAGTATTTGCTACCATACCATGCATATTTAGTATTTGCTATACCATACCACATATGGGCAGCATGGTTAGCACTTCTGCCTCACAGCACTGGGGTCATGAGTTTGATTCCTGACCATGGCCTTATCTGTGTGAAGTTTGTCTGTTCTCCTCGTATTTTTGTGGGCTTCTTCCGGGTGCTCCGGTTTCCTCCCACACTCCAAACACATTCTAATAGGTTAACTGGATGCTATCAAATTGACCCTTCTCTCTCTCTCTCTCTCTCTCTCTCTCTCTCTCTCTCTCTCTCTCTGTATGTTAGAGAATTTAGACTGTAAGCTCCAATAGGGCAGAGACTGATGTGAGCGAGTTTTCTGTACATTGCTGCGCTATATAAATAGCTGATAATGTCTTCTTAGTTCATATTTTGAGAAATCTGGGTGGCACTCCATACTGAGGAGCAGTAATCACACCAGGGTTGTGAATGACAGGTACTGGCGGTATCCGGGAACAGCTATAATCACTTGTCTTTGGGAAAGATATGTCACATTATCATAATTCCATCATGTTTGGTATTTAAATGTGCAGGAAATTATGACCGGTTTAATAAAGGGGGAGTTATGCCTCTGGGATATATTTGTGAAAAATTACCAAAGGTCAAAACTTTTGGAATATTTGTGAGCAACCTATAGTGACACCCAGGGGACATCCCTGCCCCCTATTAGCATCAACACTGCCCCTGTGAAGGCTGTCCCATTTCATTTTACTTAAAAAACCTGTGTCGTGAAGTGGCAAATTGTCAGTCTTTTGGGAAAATCAATCCACATTGATAAGCTGTCCATCTTCCAAGCCAATTTCCCATGGCACAGATTATACAACTCATGTAATTCATACTCTGAATGTAATCCCTTTTATTTTAAACTGTTTTGCTTGTATACATTATGTCAATTGTTTATTAGCTGCTTTTTATATCTGAATGTCCTGTACCTTTGTATATTAAATCTATAAATTTAATAAGTGGCGTCATTGATACTCTAACAAATCCATTAGCCTGTTCAGAAGAATATAGCTCGACCAAGTTAACCCTTTGAATGCCGGTGTGTGAATTGTTAACACATTTGACTTACAAGCCTAGTCTGTGCTTGCATTTACATTTGTGTAACAGTCTGGAGGTGTGACGAGTTAACCCTTTGATTGCTGGTGTGGGCTTTGCTAACCTGTGGGTAACCAGAAGCCTTATGTGCCAGTGTGGGACAGTATATCAGGGTCCTATTGCCCATATTCAATAGGTGGTGGCAAACCTGAACTGTGTGGGGGTGTGAGAGCGCTGTTGTGGGGCAAATCAGCAGGTCTATAACCTGCGTGATAGGTAGAGAGAGACTTGAGTAATGGAATCGTATGTAACCTCATACAGTACACACCCAAATTAATGAAAGCTGGGAGCGTGTCCGTGATACGTATGTATTTTATTTAATAAATATTTGTTATTAAATTAGAATTTCTAAACCATTCAAATATTTATGACCTATGATCAATTTACTCCAATTTAAAATGATACAAATAATTGTTTGTTACTGACTATAGCAAACTTTTGTTAAGTAAAAACTTTGTGTGTGTTCAGCTGACATTAAAAGTGCATATTGGAGGATGCATGCACATTGTGGACCAAGACTTTGTCTTCTTGAGTTAGCTGCACATCCCTCAGGTTGTAAATCCCAGTTTACTGGCACAGACCCTGACAGTTGAGTCCGTCTAGTGTCCTGATCAAAGGGAGAAAGCTATCGAGAGCTATATGAGACTATGGGTAACCCTAATAAAAACATGGAAAAAATCATAAATAGGATGACCCAGATGGTTTCTAGCAGTCCCTCTGCAAGGAGACCACAGCGTTTTCCTTGCAAGACTCAGATAATCAATCTCAAGCTTGATACAAATGCCTTCATATACCTTATCTCCGCAACAAGATGATGAAGCAGTGACGAAATGTAAGCATATGCTGAATAAAGTGTCTTAAATTACATTAAACCTCAATAAAGATATCAATTGGGCCAAAGGACTGCTGTTATTGAATTGAGGATGGATGAAAAGATTTAGATATACAAAGCAGTGAAACCTGGGAGGGATGTAAAAAAAACCAAGGGCAACAAACTCTTTATATTAGAAGCATAATCCTCCCTATATAATATGACAAAAACAATTATAGTTTATAACTTTCTTATGGTCTATAATGCTATTTCTTTTTTCTATCAGTATACCTTTACCATTGTTTTTTATTTAATCCCACTACAAACACTCTTAATGCATTTGGGATTACTTCTCTCTATTCCCATTCAGTGCCTCCATTTTTATTTGAAACAAGCAATGATTACAATTCCAGAATATAACTTGAGACACACAGATTGAATGCCTGGTTTCAAGATTTTACAAATTTATTTTTGGCAATGTTCACATGACACCCTTGACCAGAATTGCACAATGTAGCCTTATTTAGTATTTCATTCCATTTGCACTAAAGATTCTTTAGCATTATTTATGGTTTTGACCAAGGCTTTACTGGAAGAATTGTTCTACATGTTATTTTAGCAGTATTCTTAAAACAGATTGCAAATCCCTCCCTTCCGCCTTTTCTGGGACTTGAAAGTCTGTCCATAGCCCTTCCATGTTTTTTTTTATGGTTAGGAGCAAACTAACATGATGAATATTAATGTGCTACTCATCATTTTTCATTAGTCATCCATTAACCCTTCCATGACCAGAGTCAGACTGCACTTAAATTGATGGAAAATTCTTTGCATTTTTGGAGGAAGATCTATCAAAGGTCGATATTCATCAAATCTCATTATTTTATTTATTTACATGGTGATTTGCAACCCATCTAATCTACAAAAGGCAAAATGCTGTGTAAATCTCCACTTTTTTAAATTTTACCAACAAAAATTGCTAAGCATCTCACAATCACATAAATATTGTAATATGTTATGACTCTGCCTATACTTTGTATGTGGCAGCAGTATCTCAAATCCACCAGAGGTGCTGCTGTTCTGCCACTGAACTTTACACTGTGCCTGTAGTAGTTAATCTCCTTACCTGATTAGAACTGCACCTGTCTCACAGCTTCAAATACTTGCCTCAATCTGTGCTCTGTGTAATTCATCGTTTATCCCTAAAAAAACACCAAATTCTAGCACTGATAGAAATAAGTTCTAGGGTATCACAAATGAATGCAACAACCACAGCTGTGCAGGATTAGTGAAATACTAAAGAGAGATTCAATGTAAAAAATACACACAGCGCTGGGAGTGGCATTCACTCTACAAATATAATCTGTGAAATACAGGGTAACAAATAAATGAATAGTTTAATAAATATCGCACAATATAAGTAAAACCATAGTCAATATTAACTAATCAATTAATCTCATGATCAGTGCACTGATCTAATAGATTCATAAAACATGAACAATTCAGCTTCTTTCAACAAACAGTCTCTCACTTCTATTAATGATAAATAAATGGACACAAATAAGATGTTAGTTATTGTCTGTGGGAAGCGTAAAACATACAACACTGAAGTGGTAGCTTCTCCATAAATAACATTTTATTTATAAGTGAATGTTACCACATATATATTACTACAGCCTCTCCCCCTCCACCCTTCTCCCCTCTAAACAACTGTCTGATATGAAAATAGGAGATTGTTCTTCTGTATAAAAGTGAAGGGGTGCAAATAGAGGTGCGGGTGTGAATGTTTTTACATACACGTAAGAGAAGGTCTTGTATGAAAACACAGCAAGAACAATGGTGGTGCTTCAAACACACAACATGCACTAAACACGTTTCTGTACAAATTTGTATGTGGACATATTTCTTTATAAATTCATTAGATAACTCAAACGGGAAAGCTTAAAAATGTAAGTTAGATTGTCTTTAAATGCCTCGTATCTTTCTGTACCCTGTAATGACTAAGGATGAGCGGGCTCGGATTCCGCTAATCCGAGCCCACCCGAACAGTGCGGATCCGACGGGATCCGAGCACTGTTCGGGAACTTCCGGGCGCCAAACGAAGCCAGACTCGGATGTCATAAATACTCACCTTGCGGCCGCCATCTTCATTTTGCCTGACATCAGGGAAGAGGGAGGATGTGTAAGGTAGTGGTGCTCCTGCGTGATCAGTGCTCTGTCCTTGCTGAGTCCAGTGGTGCTTTATGCCTGTGTCCAGTGCTCTGTCCTTGCTGAGTCCAGTGGTGCTTTTGTCCTGTGCTCTGTCCTGCTGAGTCCAGTGGTGCTTTGGCCAGTGTCTGCCCTGCTGAGTCCAGTGGTGCTTTAGTCCTGTGCTTAGTTGTGCTAAGTCCATAAAATTTTTATAATTATTAAAATCTCTTCAAAATTACAAAAAAACTATTTATTTTAAAAATTGTACAAAATTAATAAAAAAATAAATATTTAAGCAGTTCTAAAGAATAGGTACTGCAATCTATATTACATTTACTACATTCATTCTTTAAGCAGTTCCAGAGAATAGGTACTGCAATCTATATTACATTTAATACATTCAATTTTTAAGCAGTTCCAGAGAATAGGTACTGCAATCTATATTACATTTACTACGTTCATTCTTTAAGCAGTTCCAGAGAATAGGTACTGCAATCTATATTACATTTACTACGTTCATTCTTTAAGCAGTTCCAGAGAAAAGGTACTGCAATCTATATTACAAGAGAAATTGAGGGAGGAGCTTGTAAACCATTGCGATTCCACCAAGCATGTAGCTCTTGTGGATGAAGCCCTTCGTACGCTTTGATGATATATTGTGGCCCCGGTACCAAATTGGGTACCGGGGCCACTCCACTACGCAGTCCAGATAGATGCGTATCAACTACATTCAGTGTTGGGGGCAAATCCAAAATTAATGAAAATGACCTGTCATCGTCAAAAACAAGAAGTATTGACGCGCTCGAACTACACCCTGTATATGCTGCAGAGGATGTAGGAGCAGGCAGCTGTGCAGTGGAATTCAGACCCGTTAAGGGTGATATATTGTGGCCCCGGTACCAAATTGGGTACCGGGGCCACTCCACTACGCAGTCCAGATAGATGCGTATCAGATATTAAACTACATTCAGTGTTGGGGGCAAATCCAAAGTTAATGAAAATGACCTGTCATCATCAAAAACAAGAGGTATTGACGCGCTAGAACTACACACTGTATATGCTGCAGAGGATGTAGGAGCAGGCAGCTGTGCAGTGGAATTCAGACCAGTTGAGGGTGATATATTGTGGCCCCGGTACCAATTTGGGTACCGGGCCCACTCCACTACGCAGTCCAGAAAGCTACCTCGGTGCAACGTTTTGGACTAAAAAGAATATTGTGAGGTGTGAGGTATTCAGAATAGACTGGAAATTAGTGGAAATGATTGTTATTGAATGTTATTGAGGTTAATAATAGCGTAGGAGTGTAAAAAAAAAAAAAAAAAATGGATTGTAGCGCTTTTTATGCTTTTTTAAAAATAAATCAGAACCCAAAACCCTAAATCAGAACCAAAACCTTTCGTCTGGTGTTTTGGCAAAACAAATCAGAACCCAAAACCTCAAGCTAATCAGAACCCAAAACCCAAAACACTAAAAGTGCCCGGTGCACACCCCTAGTAATGACATGTCAGATAAATGACTGTTTCTAAAAAGACTCATATCATGCATGCTATTTGTTGCTTTTTCCCCACCACAGTGGGTAAACAATTCAGATAATTTAAAGTGCCTACAGTTAAAAAGGTTACAGGTATAATAAATGGTCCATTGAGTCTTGTTGCCTTAGCGGCTCTGTGTCTAAATCACAGAACAAAAAAGGACCAATATTGCTTTTGTTTCTCTTAAACCTTTTAACGAGGCTATTGTTACTGACTCTGTCACAGCATCTAAGCAGCTTCTATTGGATTAGCTAACCCTCATTTCCTCCCAGTCCTCTGAAGGTGTAATATACAGAAGTTGCTATGCCTTTCAGTAAAAAATAAGTTGTTTTAGAAGCACAAAGTTCTAGCAATCAAATGTTCACTATCGATTCCAGTTACCTTGGCATACTGAGAGGAAATGTCAACATAACTACTTTGAGATAAAAGGTTAAGGTCAAACTTGCAGCAGGTAAAACAAATAAAAAGACAATGACATAAAAGCAAAGTGAGAGACAAACACATTATTCTGATGGTTTGTTGTGGTCCACAGATCCTGATAGAAATAATAAAAAATGAATATCTGCAAGGATTTGTGATCATTGAAGGGTAATAACCCCTTTTAAATAGGAAATTATCTTTCTTTCAATATTATAATACAATTGTTACTATCTATTAACATTTTCTGATTCAATCCTATATATAAAATAAATAAGTATTTTTTTGCTATTTTTTTTTATTTTACTTTTTTATTTCTGTATTTTCAGCCTAATGCTAACTACATCTAAATGCAAAAAATTGGATGAGCAACCAGCAGTAGTTTAATAAAAGATAATGATGGAAGATAGACAAGACATGTACAAGAAATACCTACACTATCGATGTCCCGCTGGTGCAGCTTCTTTCTGAGCCAGGACTGGTGTCCCACTGGTCACATGAGGAGGTCCAGGTACTGGCTGAGGTGGAGGGCAGGGAGACATGTGCTCCCCGGCTGGGACCATATTGGGCTACCTTGGGGTAGGTCAGTGTGTCACCTACTTTTTTTTCTTTTTAATGTTCCCAATAGGTTTGCTTTGCTGAGCCTTGTTTCCCCCAGTTTAAAATTTGCCAGCCCTCCATGAGAAGGGCTCTTGAAGTTTCTAACTTCTCAATATAAAACCCCTCTATATTGGTAACTAATAAAGCAGCAGAGACTGCATATTTTGAAGCAAAGAATTGAAGAAGGATTTTGAGACCAAATTAACAATTTACAATTGGGGCATGGAAAATGGAAATTCAGACACAGTTTTAAAAAAAACTTATATGCTGTTTCTTGTATTGTCCAATTGCACAATACTGTCTTCAGCATGCAGCCCGTAATGCCCAATCTCAGTCTTTATTCTGTACATATGTAATATCTTTTGTCCTGCATGCTGAATATAGTTCTCAGTTGGAGTTATTTGCTAACAAAGTGCAATTATGCAACAAGTATGAACTTCATCGGTATCAATCAGGAAAACTGGCAGACTATTTACAGACAGAGAAGCAAGCACGTGAACACTATAACCAGCAAAGGCAGAGTGAAGCTGACAGAGGGGGTGTGGCCAGTCATCATAGAGGTGAGACTAGACGCTAGAGGGGGAGTGGTCAGCCCACGAAGGACAGCTAGCACCATAGTGTAGTATATAAAGAATGCAGTGTGTGTATAAAGAGTACACAGTCTGACCTGCCCCTTAGATTGGGCAGAACAGTCACCATAAATCGGGATTGTCCCACTAGACCAGGCTTGGCTAACCTGTGGCACTCCAGGTGTTGTGAAACTACAAGCCCCAGCATGCTTTGCCAATATATAGCAGCTTATTGCTGGAAGGGTGTGCTGAGACTTGTAGTTTCACAACACCTGGAGTGCCACAGGTAAGCAAAGCCTGCACTAGACTCAGAATATTCGACAGACTGTCCTACCTGTTCTTGTCACTTTTATCACCTGTGGCTGCTGGTTTCTTTAGTTGCGGCTTGTCTGGATCTTGGAATGTTGAGGGCCCTATTTGGAAAAAATAATGGGTACATTTGGAAGATTCCAACCAGCCCTGGCATTAAATCAATAGGACCAACAATTAATACTTAGGCCTTCCTCCAGCCCCAACATTAAAGTTATAGTATTCCCATTTAATAAACCTATTTCCCTCCCTCCAGACAGCCCCTGCAATAAATCGCATTTATGTATAATACGTATAATAAATATACCTATTTCCCGCAACCGTCACTGCCATTAAATAATTCATATTCACATTTAATTAATAGCCCCCAAACCACCCCATCTTAAATTAAATTTTCCCACCTTCACCCTACAAAGAAAATAGCACCCATTATTTAGCTACCACCTACCACACACACATTACATTGCCACAAGCCCGCTGTGCCATCACACACACATTAGTGTATCCCTTAATCACCATGCTGGGCCTCCTTATGATCACACTGCGCCCTCCATGCTGTTTTTGCCCCCCCTTCATCACCCTGCGTCATGCTGCTTTTGTTCCCCCCTTCTCCTGGCCCCCCTTCACTCTGCCATCATGCTCCCCCTTCACTCTGCCATCATGCTCCCCCTCCACTCTGCGATCATGCTCCCCTTTCACTCTGCCATCATGCTCCCCCTTCACTCTGCCATCATGCTCCCCCTCCACTCTGCGATCATGCTCCCCTTTCACTCTGCCATCATGCTCCCCCTTCATTCTGCCTTCATACTCTGCCATCATGCTCCCCCTCCACTCTGCCTTCATGCTCTGCAATCATGCTCCCCCTCCATTCTGCCATCATGCTCCCCCTTCACTCTACCATCATGCTCCCCCTCCACTCTGCCATCATGCTCCCCCTCCACTCTGCCATCATGCTCCTTCTTCATGCTCCACCTTCATGCTCCCCCTTCATGCTCTGCCATCATACTCTGCCTTCATGCTCTGCCATCATACTCTGCCTTCATGCTCTGCCATCATGCTCCCCCTTCATGCTCTGCCTTCATGCTCCCCCTCCACTCTGCCATCATGCTCCCCCTTCATGCTCCCCCTTCATGCTCCCCCTTCATGCTCTGCCATCATGCTCCCCCTTCACTCTGCCTTCATGCTTCTTCTCCACTCTGCCATCATACTCTGCCTTCATGCTCCCCCTTCATGCTCTGCCATCATGCTCCCCCTTCACACTCTGTCTTCATACTCTGCCTTCATGCTCTCTTCTTTCTTCCATTCCCTCACTTACCTTTTCTATCTGATTCTTTCTTCTCTTCTGTCTTCTGTCTTCTGTCTGCGGCGCTCCTCACTGAATGTCGGGCGTGATGACGTCACGCCCGGCATTCAGTGCGCACGGAGCCAGCGCCGCAGACACGCAAGGTTTTTTTTGTTTTTTTTGTCTTCAGTTACTCGCTCCCCCACCAACAAAGAGGGGAGCGATCAGGGTCGGGGCCTACCGGGGGATAGACCGGTCCCCCGGCAGGCCAGTCCGACCCTGGCTGCAGGTGACAGGAGTTCAGGTGATCACACCCAAGCTGAGAACAACACTGCAGCAGCCAAAAAGAAAACAGCAGTTACCTGCTGTTCCTAACAACACCCCATAGAAGTGCGAGGGAAAATGAGCGGAGATTTATAATATGTCTCTGCACCATATTGCCGGCAATTGAATCTCCCCCCAAACAACCAATAACCAATAGACCCTTCCTGGTACAGCATTTTTATCATTTTAATCACTAGTGTCCATTACAGTCCACTTGGGGTGAGCAGTGAACAATATAGCCCAATTCATGGTGCAAGATAGAAATAAACAAATAGAATACAGATAAACAAAACAATGTAAGTCTTTTTGGTCACTTCACGGATCATGGAAAGTGAAATTTGACTCAAAACAAAGATTAACCCGAAACACATTTTTATTATAAAAGTGAGATTTGCCGTCTGATTTGACAAAAATTAAACTTTTAGTCCATGATCACAAATACTTTAGTGAACAGAAATGCGGGGGATTTGCACATGGGTGACTCAATATAACTTAAATCCAACCAGCACCAGACAATGATTGGTCACACCATAACATGGAAACCCATAGGTTGGGGTCACCGTGTCATTGTGGGCACTCCCAACACACCTGGGCAGTGGTTGATGGAGAAATAATATTTAAAAGTGCAAAACAGCATTTTAAAATGTGGCAGGAATTTATACAATGAAGTTCATTAAGATCATATATGTGTTCTAGACATAACTAGCCATTCAGAGTTGTTTTCTTATGTTCTGACCAATCAGAACAAAGCCCCTCTGAATTGGTTAGTTAGGGACAGGCCTCTTGGGCTGTTATTTGCATCAGGATTCCAAAAGGAGCATTTTAGCTTTGTTAAAGATTTTTATTATAGCATTTGGATTTACCAGGAAAAGAAGAAGAAAGAAAAGTATCCCTTTGGAATTAGGTGTTTAATAAAGTGATGAGTAAAGCATTGGGGGAGCATTTATTTTAATTAAGTAACTTTTAACTATTTTTCTATGTGGCAGAAGGCTGTGGGTATGCTGACACTTGTAGTTCAGCATATTTATGTAGTTTATAGCTGCCATGTTTTGCTGGGACCAGTAGTGGCACATGTGAAAATGCTATTTTTGGACTGTTAAATATTATTACACTCACTACCCAGGCTGTTTCTTTTCCTAGAGGGAGGGTCCATTTTTTATGCGGGCTGGTTTCAACCCTGTTCTGAATGGGCTGTGTCCCACTAAGACAGTAAGAATGGGCTACCCCACACCTGTCATAGCCTGGTGCTGGTTGATTTTGTGCGTGGGAACCCCACATTGAGACACACTTTTAAAAATGTAATTATTGTTTGTTTGTTTTACATTGCATAGTTCCATATCTGCAGCTGCATCCACCTTAAATTATATAACAATTTGCGTAAACACTCCATTACTGTACTGTCCGTATGTTTCCACTCCTCTTCCCTCCCCTGTTTCAATTCTCCAGACATAAGGAGATCCAAGTTAAGGATATGCAAAGATCTTAATACATATTTGATGCGCAAAAAAGGAATTGCATCCGATTGTAGATGAGACCCATACGGCCTGATTCATTAAGGAAAGTAAGTCAAAAAATTAGTAGGGCAAGAGGACCCCCTGCAGCAGCTGGAGAGGGACGCAGCGCTCATCTGCTAGCCCAGAGGATCCAGGCTAAATTTGTGGCCGAACTTCGCCTCCCTAAGGACAGAGGGCAAGAAGAGCGCGCGCGCGTGTGAGAGGACCGGAGAAGCCAGCCATCGCCAGTGTCCAAGCTCATAGGAGACAGGTTGGTGTGAGAAGCCTACCACACACGGCAACTACACTATCCCTGCCCACCCTACCTGCTTCCTCCAAGCATTGTGAGATTTTTGGACTCCTAGGTATACAAGCTTCACGTTAATATAAATACCACGGTCCCAGTCCGTTCCCCTTTTTTTTTTTTTTGCATCCATTTTGTATTCTACCTACTACTGGAGCCTGTCCCAGACTTTCAGGGGTGCTCAATGACCCTGTAACCCCCTAAATGCTGACGGGGGGAGCCTTTTCTACACTGCTCTTACCCAGACCCATGTGAGTCCTCTTCCCTATGTGGGCCCGCCCTTTGTAATTGTAATTTACTCTACTGACCGACCTGGACATACCGCCCCTCCTGCTGCTTAAAAGTCCTGCCTTTGAGTTTCCTCCACAATGCCTAAGGGAAGTAGGAAATCCCACCCTAAAGGACTTCCTCAATATTTCTCGAAGCGATCAACCTCAACTCCGCATCGGGCGAAAATGGACTCCCCTAACACTTCTGCTGACTCTGACTCAGAGGAGGATGACACATCCCCGATAACCAGACGGGACTTTCTAACTCTAATCAAAGAAATGAAAGAGCTGAAATCTTCCGTTCACTCAGAAGTGCAAACTGCCCTCCACTCACTACGGGCGGAGGTGACGTCAATCGGAGTCAGTACTGACCAAGTTGAACAAAGATTGGAGACGGTGGTGTCCTCTCAGACAGGCATGGAGGAGGATATTGTACGCCTTCGTAGTGACTTGACATCTGTCCAGGAGCATCAAGAGGATATGGACAATCAGGCAAGGCGGAATAATCTGCGTCTGAAGGGCATCCCGGAAACGGTCGAATCTGCTCACCTGGACCAATACTTGAAGAAGCTTTTCTCCCAATTGGCTCCTTAGGTACCGGAGGATCACTTATTGTTAGATAGAGCCCATAGGGCCCTAAAGCCCAGATCGACCGACCAGAACCAGCCTAGAGATGTCATTTTGCGACTTCATTTCTACACCACCAAGGAGATGGTCTTGCGTGGGGCCAGAAAATTACATACCCTAACATTCGAGGGTCACAACATACAGATCTTCCAGGACTTGTCACCGGCCACTCTGGCCAGGCGTCGGGAGTTCGCCCCAGTAACGCAAGTTCTACGAATTCATAATGTCCGTTATCGGTGGGGCTTCCCCTTCCGCCTCTTCCTTTGGCATCAGGAGCGACAGATTTCCGCCCGCACACTCCCGGAGGCCCAGGCTCTTCTACAATGCTTAGGCCTTGCTCCCGAGCCCCCCCCCCCCCCCGGGCGCCTCTCAATCATCTACCTCGGGCAACCAGGATACAAATCCGCGGCCCCAAAGAGTTCCGCGAGGCGAATGGTCCACAGTACAGAAATCTTCCACTCCTCGCAAGACCTCGTAATCTATCTCCCTGACTGTCTTTTAGGGATGAGAATCTCCTCACCCAAGGAAGGTCCATCTGGAACAGGGCTATTGAGAGCCATGCCTGATCATTCAATGGCCAC
Source organism: Mixophyes fleayi (assembly GCF_038048845.1). Classification (NCBI taxonomy): domain Eukaryota; kingdom Metazoa; phylum Chordata; class Amphibia; order Anura; family Limnodynastidae; genus Mixophyes; species Mixophyes fleayi. The sequence goes on along the minus strand of NC_134402.1, from coordinate 348,779,715 downwards.
CCCTACTGGAGGCTATCTGAGGAACTATGCCTACCCGGGGACGAGCCCTCCGAAATGTTCATATGTTGCCTAATTTCTCATTGTATAGTTTACATGCCCTAGGCCTGCTGTTTCTGTTTGCCCTTTTTTGTCTTTGCTCTCTCCGTTTACAGGTTGATCTCCATACCCATGGCCTTCTTAGAGTCACAGCGTAATGCAGCCATGGACCTCCCTCGGAAAGGCAGTACCTCTCCTATGACCACTGGCAGGCCTGTCTCTCTGATTTTAAGGTCTATTTGGACTTGCTCTGTAATTGTTTTTCGTTTAACTGTTGGATTTCTTTACACGTTTACATATTGGCATTTGTAAGCATCCGCCTGCTGTCACTGTACCCTCTAGTTTGACAATGTTACATAGTTACCGTATATGCTTGCATTATGTGGTCCCATCTTGCTGATATACCCTAGTCCATCACCCCCCTCTCCCCGCACCCACACACATGGGCCTACTGGGTAGTAGGTACCCCCCCTCCTGTCAGCCATTTACCTTTCGCCCTCCCGATTGGTAAGTCCTAGCCACTTCCCCTATAGAGCTTGGTTGCTCTCAGCTGGTCCCCAGGTACCTAGGGTACCGCTCCTTCTGCCCTACCAGCACCCTGGACGGGCATCCTGCACCACACCCGTCCTCCTACCCCCACTTTCCCGTCACACCTACAATGTTTCCCCAACCATGGTCGTCTTTGGTATCTACCCCTCCAGCAAATCAAAACTACAACTCGCTATACATATTTTCTCCTCCTGACTCCTCCCCTTTGACTTTCTCATGACGCTCCGCTTGATATCTTTTAATGTTAAAGGTCTTAACTCTCCCCAAAAAAGGGGCAAACTTTACGCTTCTTTGCAGGCCCTTAAGGGCGACCTAGTATTCCTACAGGAGACCCATTTTATTAAGCACCTGCACCCGGAACTTAAATCCAAAACATTCCCCCTGTCTTATCATGCCTGTGACTCTGCCAATAAGAGATGCGGGGTGGCAATCCTTTTTTCACGTAATCTTGTCTTTGATCTCGCAGACACACACAGAGATAAAGAACATAGATATCTTATCCTTGTAGGTAAATTGAACAACCTCCCGTGCACGCTAGTGAACATCTATGCCCCGAACCAAGATCAGCACAAATTCTTTAAACGCCTGGGAGTTACACTTTCTCAGGTTCGTAAGGGAGAATTGATAGTAGGCGGAGACTTTAATGCGGTCCTTACCTCCCATCTGGATAGATCTGCCACCTCAGCTGCTCTTTCCGACGGGAGGGACAGGAGGAACTCCAGGGCTTTGCAAGATTTCATGAAACTGCACAATCTATACGATACTTGGAGAATCTCTGACCCCTTGGCCCGAGATTATTCTTTCTATTCCCCAGTCCATAACACCTATTCCCGAATCGACATGGTCCTGCTCAGCCATGACCTGGCCCTTAAACTCACTAACTCTACTATCCACTCAATTACATGGTCTGACCATGCCCCAATTTCGGCGGACCTCTCCTCCCTAGTTTCTCGCTCCTCTACCTTTTCCTGGAGACTCAACGAGTCCCTTCTCCACGACCAAAACACAGTAGCTCATATTAAATCCCTAATATCCGAATACTTCAAAACAAATGAATCTCCTGATATCTCACCCTCTACTCTATGGAATGCTCATAAGGCAGTCATTAGAGGCCACCTAATGGCTTCGGCAGCAAACGCCAAAAAGGCTAGAGTGGCCGAGACTATGCGTCTCTCCACGGCCCTCCACCAGCTGGAGGAACAACATAAATCTAATCCTGACCCTGCTTTATTTGAACAGATGTCTTCTGTGAGGGGTAAACTTAACCTGCTTCTCTCCCACCGAGTGGCCAACAAGCTGAAATGGCTGAACCAACGCTTTTACGAAAAGGGTCATAAGACGGACAAGCTCTTTGCCACTCGGCTGCGAACCAAAGTCTCGGCCCGTAATCTTATGGCTGTTAGGGATTCCTCTGGAGCTCTGGTCTATGATCCAAAATTAATCCACTCAGAATTCCAGAACTATTATCTAAAACTGTATAATCTCCCTCAACCCCCCAACACCACGGCCCATCGGGAACAGGCAGAGCGTATAGATAAGTTCCTGGAAGACGCTCATCTTCCGAAGCTTACTCCCCAGGCTGCAGATCGTCTTAGTGAACCCATCTCCTTAGAGGAGGTAATGCAGGTTATTAAGGCTCAGAAAACAGGAAAGGCACCTGGTCCTGATGGGTTTTCGGCAGCCTACTATAAGAAATTTGCTGTTCTTCTGGCCCCTCAACTCTCCACTCTTTTTAACTCTATTCTAAAGGGCAAACCCTGGCCTAGAGAATCTCTGGAGGCTCGGATAACCCTGATCCACAAGGAGGGTAAAGAAGTCCATAATTGTGCTAGTTATCGCCCAATATCCCTCCTTAACAACGACTTGAAACTATATGCTAAGATCCTGGCGAATAGCTTAAACACTGTACTCACAGGACTGCTGTGATCTCACCTCCCATTTTCACTTTAGATGGCAGAAGAAAAAATTAAAATACCTGGGAGTATATATAACCACCTCATATGAATCCCTATATCAGGAGAACTATCCAGCTTTCTTTCACAAACTCAAATCAGACATCTTCTCCTGGCGAACCCTAATCATTTTGTGGCTGGGCAGGATCATTGCTGTAAAAATGACTGTTCTCCCTCAACTTCTCTACCTTTTCCAGACATTGCCTGTGAGAATACCCCTAACTGAAATTTACTCTATGCAACAACACCTTTCTAAATTTGTGTGGCGGGGCAGGTCTCCCAGGCTTCGATTGGCACTACTCAAAAAACCTAAGGGCTGTGGAGGCAGGGGCTTTCCCGACCTCAAGGCCTACTACTGGGCGGCCCAGCTTAGCTCAATGGTCTCCTCATTTGCTCCTCCGGCATCTCATGCATGGGCAGACTTGGAGGCTGCCTATCTCTCCATACCTGGCCTATCTGGCCTTTGGGGAGTTCCTTCTGATATTCGGAAGGCCCTAACCAAATGTTTTCCAACTCTGGAGTTTGCGGCTCGGATCTGGGAGACCTGCAAGGGCCATCTCTCTATCTTTCCTAACCCTCTGCACATTATACCCCTGTGGCATAACCCCACCTTCCCTCCGGGAATGTCCAGATCTTTCTCTCGGCTATGGACCAGGGCGGGATTCCGATTTGCGGGAAGCCTTCTTGAGCAAGGAAGGCCTATTTCCTATGACGTACTCTGTTCCAGAGTCCCTAACTTTCACACGCCTTTCTAACAATATCTGCAGGTTCGGCATTTCCTCCTGTCACTCCTGTCGGACAATTCACCTCACTCCCCCTCCCAATTTGAATCTCTCTGCCTTTCTCCCCCTTTGCGAAGGGGTATGATCTCGTCCTTGTATAGTCTTCTACTGGAGAAATTGGTGCCTTCCGGGAACGCACATGAGAGGGAGTGGGAGAGGGATCTGGGCCCTCCCCCAGAGGAGGACTGCTGGGAGACCATCAGGCTGAATGTGGCCTCTAGTTCCATCTCCACATTAATTAAGCAAAATGCGTACAAAGTTTACTATAGGTGGTATCTCATACCTGAACAGAGAATGGTGAAACTAATCACCTAAGAGAGGTTGCTAACTGAGGCACTCCAGTCCATTATAGAGTTTAAATAAAAAACGTAAATTTTATTAGAGGTAATCAATTAAAACAAATAAACCAGATATCATCAAAGTCGGCGAATATATAAAATAGAGAAGTGAAGAAAAATAAACATAAGTGATAAAGAGTGTTAAAAATACCCTTCCGGGAAGCCGGTAGTCACGAAATTGTGACACTATAAATTAAATGGGGAGATTACCCATTAGTGTAGACACTGTATCATTATATGCAACAAAACATTTTATTGAAAATTTATTCCTATGTTCATAGATACATTGTGTCAGTTTTCACATAAGTTAGCAAAAAGTCCACTCTGGATTAAATGACAGCAGTGCTTGTAGAGATGTGCCTATAAGGGTTGTAATTCCTATACCCCTGAGATGAAAAAGTCTAACATAAATATTCATGGGAAATAGAGTCTATATACATTTAATGTCAAAAGTCAGGATTATTAGCCTGACTAGTATGGATTCATTGGAACCTGAGGATCTGTATTTATAGTCCACAACGATTCTGATTAGTAACTGGACTTATATGTTTGTAGCACCCTCTCATGTAATATATAAGCCAGAGGGGTTAGTAATATCGTGGCCACAGAGGATTCTCCTCTAATGAATGTCCGCCATTATTGGAGCTAGATTAGCTCTGCCCATAATCATGTTAGTACCAACAGTTTGACTAGCGATATCGAGTGACTACACAAAATGATCCTTCAAGTCTTCCCCCTGTTAGATAAAAATCACTGGTATCAGACCCTATTTGAGCGCATTACTGTAATCTACATAAACTGCAAAGTTCAACAGAGTGTGGCACGATCGCGGCTAACTCCGCTAACCGGCTTCACACTTCCGGGTGTGTGACGTCACGCGTCACACGTGACCCGACGTACATTTCGCCGTATTCGGCTTAGTCATGGGAATCAATCAAAAGTAACTCAATATCATTGGACGCTCATAGTATAAGAAAGACAGTTCTATCTCAGACGGGTAATTTCCCATGACTAAGCCGAATACGGCGAAACGTACGCCGGGTCACGTGTGACACGTGATGTCACACACCCAGAAGTGTGAAGCCGGTTAGCGGAGTTAGCCACTTCTCTATTTTATATATTCGCCGACTTTGATGATATCTGGTTTATTTGTTTTAATTGATTACCTCTAATAAAATTTACGTTTTTTATTTAAACTCTATAATGGACTGGAGTGCCTCAGTTAGCAACCTCTCTTAGGTGATTAGTTTCACCATTCTCTGTTCTGATGCAAATTTTGGTTGAGAGAGCACCCCCTCATATTGAATTACCTGTATAATTATAAATAACCTCAAGGTTCAAATGATGAGGAAGTCCTAACCCTAGAGCGAGATGAATCCGTTTCTCTTTATGGTATCTCACACCTGACAGGCTCGCAAAGATGTACCAGTCAGCTTCTCCCGATTGCTGGAGAAATTGTGGTCATCGAGGCACCTTCGTGCATATTTGGTGGTCATGCCCTGTTATTTCCTCCTTCTGGGACAGGGTTTCGAGACTTCTTTCCTCCCTCCTCCAATGCCCTATTAGGAAGAACCCATGGTCCTTCCTACTCTGTTATCCTTTACAGGACCTAGACACCCACTCTGCAAAACTTGCTTCACATGTCCTGGAAGCCGCTAGATGCCTGATTGCTAAATTTTGGAAACAGGCGGACCCCCCTCTCATCTCCTCTCTTAGATCATATATATGGTTCATTGCCAACATGGAAAAAATCACGTCGCTACTGCGAGGTAAAGATGACAAATTTCATCAAATTTGGGCCCCCTGGCTTTATGCCTAGGGTCCCGTGGTTTTTTTTTTGGTTTTTTTTTTCTTCCTCCAAATAATCTCCCCCTACACAATTCCATATAACATCGACCCCCTTACTACTTTAAAATACTCCCATGCAGACCTGATTGCGCTCCCTTCTGAAGGTGAACATGCTTTTCTTAATATAACCCATGAGACGGCCATCTCCCCCCCCCCTTGCCTACCCTACACCCCCTTCAATGTCCACTACCTTTCCCTCCCGTCCCTTACCCGTCCCTTACCCATTACTATCTTGTTATATTGCAATACATTTTACTGTTTTGTGAGTGACATTACCGGATATCTGCTTTGTGATTATTTCAACCAAAATGCTTGTTGTTTTCTGTTTATGTCATTCATACTTTATTATGCAATAAAATTCTGAGTTAAAAAAAAAAAAAAAAAAAAATTAGTAGGTTTTCTCTTGGACAAAACCATGTTACAGAGCAAGAGGTGCAAATTAGTTTACTATTCTGCACATAAGATATATACTGTCTGTTTTCTCATGTTGCTCACAAATAGTTGATAGCGTATTTGTACACTGAAATTTAAAGTTGATCTAGGACATGCTCCATCCCAATTATAAATCTGTCCCCACATTTTCAATTCCCCCCCCCCCCCCTCCAAAGCAATATGGTTTTGCCAAGGTTCAAAATTACTCAATTTTTTTGCTTTCCTTTCCTTAATGAATCAGGCCCATAATGTGCACCTCATGGCGGAACTGATGTTCATGTGACGCTCCTCAGAATGTCCTTTTTGTCCATGAGTGCTTTAGGGTTCAGGATTTGCTGCACCACAACAGTACAAATTAACAACAGAAAACGGTGTCTTTATCTCAACTGTAGATTTCTGCTGCTTTTACAGCAGCATTTGAGCTAGGATAACTAACAACAGCACATGATAGATGATCCCCAAGGGGTGTGGGTACAATATTCCAAAGCATTGTTGTAAAAGAAGTTACTCGGGACTAGTGCATAAAACTATGCAGAAATGAATCTTGGGATTGTAATCCCTATTTAAATGTGTGTTATCCGACAGTGAATCTTACAGGTTCAATTCATACTTGCCAACTCTCCCGAAATGTCCGGGAGACTCCCGCATTTTGCGAGAGTCTCACGGACTCCCAGGAGAGTGTGGCAATCCCCCGGATCTTCCCATTTCCTAGTGAAGTGGGCAGAATTAGGCCCGAAACGCAGCGATTCACCGGGAATGGAGCTACAATGACGCGATTTTCTGAGCCCTGCCCCCTGTACGCCCACCTTCCCCGGCAGGCTCCCGGATCATGCTTGCCATAAGTTGGCAAGTATGGTTCAATTTCAACCTGGACCCTGTCTGTGTGGAGTATGTGTGTTCTCCCCATGTTTGAGTGGATTTCTCTGGGTAGTCTGGTTTCCTCCCACACTCCAAAGACATACTGGAAGGTTACTTGGCTTCTGGTGAAATTCCAGCTAGTGTTTCCGTGTGGTAGGGAATACAGGTTCTAAGTTCCACTGAGGTAGGATCTTAAGTGAATGATAAAATATTCTCTGTAAAGTACTGTGCAATGCATGTGCACTATATAAATAACTGCTAATAATAAAAAAAAGCAGTGTGGATGAATAGGTGAAATGGCGCCCAGACGCAGCTGCAGGCTATATTAGGTGCTAAGCCATCGACTGTGAATAAATGACTATACATTATTTTATATATACTTTTGACCTTTCTCTATCTACTCTCAATTTGAATCTTTTGTTCTGCTTGAAACTCCATTCAATCTTGAACTGAATTTAGCCCTCCTCTTGGACTACAGTTAAACTCCAACTACAACTAAATCCCTCTCACACCAAAAGAGGGCATTACACAAAATTAAGGACTATACCAGTAAATTTAACTATTATTTACAGAATGCATGAGAGCAAATCATTTAAACATTTATATTAAAACTCCACTGATGAAAAGTGATAAATGGAGAATATATACTAACTTACAATTGTTCAACAATACTAGGGCAAATATAGATAACATGATTAGACAATATCTTTTAAAGTGGACAGTATTATGGTAACCAGGTGAGTGCTGTTAAAGCTCATGGCTATTGACATGAGCTTTCAGAACAGGAGACAGAGGTCGTTGCCTTTAGCAGCCGCCTTTCCTGTAGAGCTAAACACACTCACAGGTACTCGGAGATCCCCGGGTCTTAAGCTCAGCGTAGTGAAAGCTCATATACAATACCGTGGCAGGTGGGTAGAAGGTGGTAGCCAGACAGGAGCAGATGATCAGAAACTAGCCAAAGTTAGGGTTCCATGGCAGGTAGAATAGTCAGAAACAGGCAAAATGGGTCAGGGCTGCAGCGAGCAGGAATATGCAAATAACAAGCAGAGGTCAGGGAAATCAAAGTTCAAGCGGGTCCAAAACAAAGTGAGGGTCAAAACAGGAAATCTTTCAGGAGTCAGAAACACAGCACACAGCAGGTCAGCTATCCACAGGGAATAAATGCTATAACCGGCAGGAAGTCTAAGCCCTCCCTGCCTTAAATACTCAAGGTGAACAATCAGGGAATGGGGAAGAGGTGGATACCAATGAGGCCCCCTGTAGGGGGACGAAGGTCAGGTAAGTGACATCCCAGTGCCAGGCGCCGTCCCCGCACCCACCATCAGTGCCAGAGATGGACGCCTTCCTCTGCCAGTAGCGCTGTCTGGTGCTAGGCAGCTGGACATCGTCCTTTCTCCTCAGGATTGCTGTGCGCATGTTTGTTCGCTTGCGTCTCCATTTCCAAGCAACAGGACGCTTCTCTGCACTTCCTGTCAGTGGTCAGAGATTGGGTTCCACTATTTAAACCTGCCTCTAACACTAGGTAGACGCCGGAGTATCTAGGTCTTCCTATGCTCCAGCGTTCAAGCCTGTTTTCCTGCTCTCAGACTGACCTCCTGTGTACCGACCGAGCTATCCCTGGTTCTGCTTCTGGATCTCCCTTCAGCTTATTTGCTCTCGCTGTAACTGACTTTCGGCTTGCTGGCTCCGATTTGCCTTACCCTTTGAAATCACATTTGCCAGTACGGTTTGACCTCTGCCTGCACGACCACATCTGTTCACCATCCACTCCGCAGATAGCTAGCTTGGAGGAACATGACCTGCACATCCTTTGCAGCAAACTCCAAACTCCCTTGTGGGAGTCCCTGGTGAAGACTGGAGGCGTGTATAGGCTCCGTACCTCCTAGCTTAGCAGCGCAAATATTAGCAAGTGGACTTCAGCCCCTGTGACTCGCGACACCCAGCTGTTGTCATGACAGCCTCGACACAGGTAAGAGCTCGTAACAGTGCCCCCCCTTGAGGAGGGGTACTCCGTCAAATGGGCTTCCTGGGAAATTGAAGAATTTGCTAAGGAGCTTGTGAAAATGTAGGCACTTCTATGTGAACCAGGATCTTTCCTACAGCCCACAATTTTTCTACTGTACCAAAAAATGGACTTGTCCTTGAACCCTTTTGAAATCGAGAATTTTTTTCTCCAATCCTTGACGTCCATCCATTTCAAATGACTGAGTTCTCAGTGGCTGATGACATCTAAACTGACTTGAGTTGAACACAGGTTTGAGAAGGGAATAGTGAAAAGTGGAATTCTCAAAGAACGAAGAAGTCGGGATCTTCGGTGAGACGAAGATCCCGGAAGTGACGTCCCAGCTGTTGTCATGACAGCTAGGACGCAGGTAAGAGCGGGTGGTGGGGAGCTACCGCTCGTAACAAGTGCACAGAAAATTCCCTTGTTATAAGAATAAAAGTAAAACGTGAAATGAGGCATAACTACTGCTGACATAACATGCTTTTTTATGTTGATATGTGAGGCATAAACTTTATGGACAAAAGTATTTGACCACACCTGTTAATTATCAAATTGAGGAGAATCGATAAGATCCATTGCCAGAGGTGTATAAAATCAAGCACCTAGCCATGCAGTCACTATTTCCAAACATTTGTGAAGAAGAGCTCAGTGAATTCAAGCGTGATACTGTGATAGTATAAAGAATGCCCCCTTTGCAATAAAATGGTTTGTCAAATTTCATCCCTGCTGGATAGCCTACGGTCAACTGTAAGTGATATTATTAGAAAGTGGAAGCGTTTAGGAACAACAACAACTTAGCCATGAAGTGGAAGACCACGTAAAATCACAGAGAGGGGTCAACGGCTGCTAAGGCGTAAGGTGCATAAAAGTGGCCAATGCTCCGCTGATTCCATAGCTGAAGAGTTACGAACTTCCACTGGCATTAATGTAAGCACAAAAGCTGTGCGGCAGGAGCTTAATAGAATGGGTTTCCATAGACAAGCAGCTGCAGGCAAGCCTCACATCACCAAGACCAATGCCAAGCATCGGATGTAGTGGTGTAAGCACACCGACACTGGACTGTGGAGCAGAGGAAACTTATTCTCTGGAGTGACGAACCACACTTCCCTGTTTAGCAGTCAGATGGGCGAGTCTGGGTTTGGCGGATGATAATGGTATAGGGCTGTTTTTCAGGGTTTGGGCTAGGCCCCATACATCCTAAATGCTTCAGCATACCAAGTCATTTTGGACAATGCTAAGCTTCCAGCTTTGTTTCAACAGTTTGGGGAACGCCCTTTTCTATTCCAACATGACTGTGCCCCAGTGCACAAAACAAGGACTACAATGACATGGTTTGATGAGTTCAGTGTGGAAGAACTTCACTGGCCCACACAGAGCCCCGATGTCAACCACATCAAACACCTTTGGGATGAACTGGAATGGAGATTGCGAGCCAAGTCTTCTCGTCCCACATCAGTGCCTGACCTCATAAATGGTCTACAGAATGAATGAGAACAAATTCAAATAGAAACACTCCAGCATCTTATGGAAAGCCTTCCAAGAAGCTGTTATCACTGCAAAAGGTGGACCAAGTCCCTATTAAAGTATTATTCTATAAAATATTATTGTATTTATATACAATGTCATTACAGTCTCTATTGGTGTAATGGTCAAGTGTCCGAATACTTTTGTCCACATAGTGTACTTCCATAGAAATATGGCAGTAATAGTGATCAACTTAGAAATGATTTAAAGGAAACAGAACACTGTTATAGACAATTAAAAACATAAACTACAGGTTATAAATCCTCTAAATCCTCTATAAAGTATTTTAATAGCAAAACACTTAGAAGGTCCAAGATTCCTTAGGTCATTGTTGTTTTGTATCACATTTGAAAACTGATTCATTGAATTGAAACATGGAGATATTAATACGATTTTTAATGGAAGCATAAACTCTGGTAAATGTTACACAAAGAAACTTGATTGAAAAGTTAACTGCAATCAAATATATATACACACACGTATATATATATATATATATATATATATATATATATATATACACACTTCTTCATAGATATATATCAATGAGTAATTGCGACTGTAAGTGATACTCACTCAGTGACTGTGACCAGCAACAATACTGATTGTTTTTGTCTTAATTACCAGGGTGCGACTGGCAGTCACAGACCCACATTGTTTGTGCTTGTTGACCTGAAGCCTGTGAGGATACAACAGGTCAAGTTCACATTATACATTAATTATATGAAAAAGAAAGACATACACAGGAGTGTAAGAAATCTACCAACAGACACTTTTCAGATGACTGCACAGTTATGCCAAGCGGTCGATGTGAGCTTTGTCAGTGAAAACCTTAAAAACTTTATATCTTGTTACAGACTTGTGAGGTCTATTTATTCTGCCTGATGAAGCGTTGTAACAATTGTATCTGTCTGTATCAGCAGACAAAGACAGATTTTCTTATGCTCTTATTAGTGACTACCATGGTTCTTTTCCTTGCTTTTAAGGTGGGCACACATTTAGGTCATATCCGCGTCACTGGGACCTAATAGCGTAGGGAGAAGACGACAGCAGACACAAGCCAATATCAGTTATCTTCTGACCATATGGGGGCATACAAACAGTTCACGAGAATAAAGCATACATTAAATTAAATAGCGGGTAATCTAAATGTGAAAGTAAGGTGAAATATTTGCAGGGTCCGATTCATTAGGGACTGCAAAGTGAACGCAATTTGCGTTTTACAAACATGAAGGGAAAATGAAACCAGGTAAGGCGGTATTAAAGTAGAGGATCTTATGAAACATTTCTAGTTGAATGCATTCATTCTATATCGCCCTTTCTGAATGAAGACAAACACAACACACTACAGGATGTCCCACAATGGGACTCATTCATCTGTTGGTTACATCTTTTGATGTAAATAAAGGTGTCAGCGGGGTTAATGTGGATGTTAAGCTACAGTGCTTTTGTAACTTAAACAGGTTGCTGTTTATTAAAGATGATAACAACAGATGAATAAATGCAGCTACTCACAGTTGCTCGTAGTACAGCAGGGATTCAACAGTTTATGCAGTATGTATTCTTATACACTCTTTATATGTACATATGCAGGCAGGTTGGTAATGCACTTGGTGGTTCTCTATCAGCACGTCCGTGCAGGTTATTGTGGGCATACAGACTTCTCCCATATATATATATATATATAAGTAGTGGGGAGTCTCCGGTCACCTTCTACCAGACTTTGAGGGACTTATATACTTATATATAAATACATACATAGCGCCGCTAGCAGTACTGAGACCGTTTTTTTTTTTACTGCTCTGACAGGAAGTGCCTACCACTTCCTGTTTCCTCACTAGACCACAGGGGTTGTGCTGCAGTTGCCATAGAAAAGCAGCAGAGAAGACGGAGCAAAAGTGCGCCTATATACCAACACCCACCCTCGCTTAGCAACGTCTCCTGTCACAAAGAAAACCAATTTTACCTTAACATTTTTCAATAAAGTCTCTTTTTCCTGTAACACAAAATAAAGGGTTAGTAAACAATACAAATCAATCCTTGGAATTCTTTTGACTTTAGTCCAATGACTTTTTTCAATATTGATTGCAGATTGATTCACACAATTCACATCATGTGTGACGTCTGGTTGAGTCTTAATATTTGTGAACATTAAGCTTCCAACAGTATTTCTGTAAGGGATTTTACTCCTTTCCACTATCTCTTCACTGCTTCACTTTATCATTTTTTAACAGCTTGTTTACAGGACCTAGATTTTTTAATTTGAATTTCTGTTTCAACAGGTGTTTGGTACTGGTGATGTGTTTCTCTTGGCCTGCTTGCAGTAGATCATCTACGTACACAACTATGAAGAACATCTTTTTTTCTATGTGATACAAACAATGATCAGTTACTGACCTATTAAAGTCCATGTCTAGCAGTACAGCTTCAAGTTTAATGTACCATCATCGACCACTTTATTTAGGACCATAAAGTGACTTCTTTAGGAGGCAGACTTTACCTTCTTGGTAGACATCCTCGTTGTAGTGTTCAGGTGGCTCCATGTAAATCTTTTCTAACAATTCTCTATTCAAGAATGCAGAGTCAATGTCCAGCTGATACAACAACAAATCATGGATAGTGGAGATGGCAATCACTAACCTCAGGGTGATGTATCTGGCAACAGGCGAGAAGGTCTCTCTGTAATTGATCCCAGACTTTTGTGTGTATCCCTTGGCAACAAGGCGGCTTTATAGCATGCGATGGTACCGTCCGCATTCACTTTCTTACAAAAGACCCACTTGTTCCTGATCGTTTTGCGGTTACTCGTCCTGTCAACTACAGTCCATGTATGATTGTCATCTAGAGCTTTTAACTCTGTATCAATAGCCGCTTTACACTTTTTCGTCGTTGCTTAATTTTGCCTCTTCAATGTTTTGTGCTTCACAAAAGGATAGATTAGTGAACTCCTCGCTATATCTCCTAGGGGGAATACCTTTGTTACTCCTCATAGAATTTCTGTTTCCGGTTATCCACAAATACATTTTCTGTCTCAGACACGCTTTCTGCTGCCTGAACATCCAGTGTCACAAACTTTTCTTGTGGTTGCTGTTCCACTACTCCACTAGGTAGTGTGTTCTAGTGAAACACCACATATCTGGATTTGATAAGATGTTTGTTGCTAATGTCCCAAAGTCTGTATCCTTTACTTTGCTGGCAGTACCTGAGCATGATACACTCCACTGACTTGGAATCTAACTTGCGTTGCTTTCCTTTAGGAATATGTGCATACGCCTTACAGCCTAATACACAGAGATGATTGACACTTGGCTTTTTACTGCACCGCCTTCAGTGGCATTTTACATTTCACAGCTACTGTGGGTGCACGGTTTTCAAGGTAGACTGCAGTGGATACTGCTTCCGCCCAACCCCTTTTCTCCAGATCTGCGCCATTCAACATAGTACGTGCTTGTTGAACAATTGTTCTGTTAGCTCGTTCACTCATACCGTTCTGTTCTGGTGTGTAGGCAATTGTTAGTTGGTGCTGTATGCCATATTTACTTAAGAATTCAACTAAAGTCCTGTTGTTGTATTTTCCACCATTGTCGTATCTCAAGGCTTTTGGTTTCTGACCCATTTGTGTCTCTACAAGGTATTTTCCCTACGACTTCACTCTTAGCTCTTATGAAGTAGACATGTGTCACCCTAGTTGCGTCATCACTAAGTGTCAGAAACAATCTGTTACCACTGACCGATTTTACCTCCATTGGACCACACACATCAGTATGCATTAGAGCTAGGGGTGCTTCAGCTCTAGTTGCTGACTTGTGTAAGGGGCAACAAGTTTGCTTACCCTTTATGCAGCTCTCACATGTCGGTCTCTCCGAACTGCTCACAGTGATGCCTGTCACCATCCCATCAGCGAGCTTCTGGACGTTGTCATATCCCAGATGACCCAATCTCCTATGCCACAGCTCCATTGATTGACTGTTATCTGAAGCCAACTTCGCATGATATTCTATGGTGTCTAGGACATAAAGCTGTTTACATCTGGTTGCTGTTGCAATTACAGTACCTTTCTGCTTTTGAACCACACATTTGCCCTCTGTGAATTTGACCTCCTAATCTTATTTCAAGGATGCTTATAGCGATAAGGTTGGTTTCCAGCTCTGCTATATACAAGACGCCTTGGATGTTTGTGACGATGGTTTGCCTTTTTATATTCAGGCAGACTGTGATAGTTTCGACTTTTGTTGCAGTAAGAACCTTTCCACCGATTCCTGTTACTGTAACTGGATCACATGGTTTAAACAAACTGAACCATTCCATTCCTATTTGCAGCTAAAATGTCTTGTGGCCCCCGAGTCCATGTACCAGTAGTATTTCTTATGACTATCTGCTAGATTCATTGCCGACTCATTAGGTTTTTCATACTTTTTCTGGTGCGCACCACTTCTAACTTTTAGTCTGCATTCAGATGCCTTGTGCCTCATCTTATTACATATGAAGCATTTGTACTTGGGCTTCTTGGACTTCTCCCCTTTTGTGAGTAGAGCGGTACTCTCAGCATTTGGTTCAACAGGAATTCTCTGTTTGATTTGCAGCACGATTTCTGTCTTTAACTTGGTATCATTAGACTCCAAAGCTATTACTAGGAAATCATACTCTAGTGTGAGATTCTGCAGCATCGTCATTGCAACTTCCTCATCGCCTACCTGTGCTCCCACAGATGCCAATTGCTGGGATATCGACAGCATTTTGTCTATGTACTCATCCTTCTATGAATTTTTCAGAGCAGTCCATATCTCACTTGCTGAATCTTTATCATTAATGATAGAATACACGTGCTGATCTACAGCTAAGCCAATGGTGCCCATTGCTCTATTTACTTCATCAGCATTTGGACTGGCTTCTGGATCTGCTGTTACTTTCCACAACATTTCCCGCGTTAACTGCATTTTCATTACAACTTTCGACGTTGCATAATTCCCAGAACCTTTTAATTTCGCAAAGTTCATGGTGAATGTGCTGTGCATTTTTTTTGTGTTTGTGTGTACTGAATAAATCACTATTCTGTAATATATCAGCTTCCTTTTATTCTCTTGTACTTCTGTTATCTTTCTTTATGTTTAAGCGTTTACTTTAACACACGGTGCTTGGGCCCATAACCTGTTGGTTATACTTTTTGATGTAAATAAAGGTGTCAGCGGTGTTAATATGGATGTTAAGCCACAAAGCTTTTGTAACTTAAACAGGTTGCTGTTTATTAAAGATGATAACAACAGATGAATAAATGCTGTTACTCACAGTTGCTTGTAGTACAGCAGGTAATCAACAGTTTATGCAGTATGTATTCTTATACACTCTTTATCATCATCATCATCATCATAATCATCAACATTTATTTATATAGCGCCAGCAAATTCTGTAGCGCTTTACAATTGTAGATATATATTTAAATATATATATATATATATATATATATATATATATATATATATATATGTATGTAGATATATATATGTATGTAGATATGCAGACAGGTTGGTAATGCACTTGGTGGTTCTCTGTCTAAGTATCGGGGAGCCTCCGGTCACTTTCTACCGGACTTTGAGGGACTTATATATATACATACAGAGCGCGGCTAACAGTACTGCCTCCGTTGTTTTACTGGTGTGACAGGAAGTGCCTACCACTTCCTGTTTCCTCACTAGACCACAGGGGATCGTGCTGCAGTTGCCATAGCAATGCAGCAGTGAAGACAGAGCGAAAGCGCTCTTATATACTAACATCATCAAGTCACGCATACTGAGCGCAATGTGCATTTGTTTTAGAATGTACGTTAATCGGGTCTGCATTTTCCTGAATCCAACAAGGAATGGATATGAAGATACGTGCGCTGATGAATTCGGGTGTAGGTCTTCTCTGCTCTACTACACAAGACACTTCAGGATATGTCCAATGTCTACACTCCCAGACAAAGACAACAATTATTGAATTAATGTTGCCTGTTAATAGTATAAGCATTAATAACAAAACAAAAAAAAATTATCTTAATGTCTACTGAACATAAAATACATTTTACAGATTGCACACATAAGTTATAGCATGCATACAAGAGTGTCATCATTATTACTTAGGACTTAGACTAGCTCCATAAGTGGAGCAAGAGATACGGCAGAAAAACAAGTATGTTTGAGAAGCCCAAAGCTTGATTCAGATGTGGCTGCGCACCCTCGAGTTTGGCACGCCCTTACTCTACTTTGACTAGATTGAACGCCCCTTCCCTGCCCCGTTCACTACCAGAAATTGTAGGCTGTAGTAAGCTTCCATTGATGCCCAGTTTACATAAAATGCATTTTTACAGTTGCTGCTGATTGCAAACACATGTTCTGGCATGTATACATGACGGTCATCACTATCACTCAGCACTTCCACCTGCCCACGTACTTCAGAGATGTCCAGAGCTTGAATCATGCGCTCAACCCCAGTACACCTTTACTGCACATTGACTACATGCATACGCCCCTTCCCGCACCCATATAGTCAGTTTCTGGGCACGCACAGAGCAATTTTACACAAAACACGACACATAAGGGCATTTACATTCTTTAATGAATCATGTCTGCAATGTCTATTCATTTGCAGAAAGAAGGTGTGTTCCAATACATGCCTACAATAAAACAACATTTGCATTTTCACAAAATCTAGTAAAATGTGGTTTGCCATGAAATTTTTCGTGCACTGTTAATGACCTCCTTCATGTGTTAAAATGTTAATTATTATATGAATTGCTATGATATTTTCTTTGTAATATTACATCTAGCTGCTGGGTAATCTTGGACATTCTTTCATTTACATTTTCTGATTGGAAAAAATTATTTGTCAATCGCAAAAAATACAGAACCACACTACTTCATTGTCTCTGGAAACACCATTGTAAAAGCGGGATGTGCTTACATTTATGGATACTTGCATGGTTGTAACATTAAAATGTCACTACCAACTACAACTTACTGCACTATAGGATCACCCCTTCATTAATTTAAACTTGTAAGTTTATTCTCCAAAAATATTGCTCTGTATTCACCATCCTGATTGGGACATCTTGGTCCTGCAGGTCACAAAGTGGGGAGGTATGTCCTGTCCCTATGATGATGCTTTCCCTCCCATCTAAATTGCATTCTCCTCTGTTTAGTGGCAGTTGAATGGATGGAGGGGAAGTCATTCAAAGACTTATGCAGTTAACAGCCATTAACAGAATCAGAACATATGTTAAGGACGAGGGCAGAGTAAGGCTGGGTACACACTACAGTTTTTTCAGCTGCTTATTGGGCCAATCACATGATAAACAACCATTCGGCCCGATATCTCATTAGTATGTACGCTCTAATGATGAACGATCATCGTTCCAACGCACATCATATCATCATCATCATAATTTATTTATATAGCGCCAACATATTCCGTTGCGCTTTACAATTGGGGACAAACATAGTAAACTAATAAACAAACAGGGTAAAACAGACAAAGAGGTGACAAAGGCCCTGCTCGCAAGCTTACAATCTATGGGACAATGGGAGTTTGACACATGAGGCTAAGGCTTAGTCTACATTTTGCATTTTGGCCCAGCCAGGCCAGGTAAAAGTGACTCATAAGCTAAATGATCCTGTCACACAACAATGTTGGTCAGGGGGTAGTTGTCTTGTGTGAAATTGTGTAACGGGTGGGAATAGGGTGTTTATTTTGATTTTTAAACTGGATTAAAAATGTTGTTCAACAATGGAACAATGTCGTTCCAATTCTGCAGTGTGTATGCACTCATTACAGTGTCCATAGATATCCATAGAGTTTACAGAGTCATGATATTTTCAGCCAATGGTTATGACAAATGAAGAGCACAGGTCTGAGGGCAAATTGTGTAAAACGTGTATAGTGTGTCCACATGAATTGGCTGATAGGGACATTTGTTTTTCTGTCATTGGTAAAATCATTAAGGATTTTGCATGTGGAGAAATTTTCTGTTTTGTTTACCTGTCCTAATAGAGATGTATTCATTATTTCTATCTATGTGTTATTGTTTCAATCAGAAAACCTTGGACTTAATGTGGTTCCACACAACCACGGCTGCATAGCAAGCACAAGGGATGGCTTTAAGAACTAAATGAATCATTAAACATAATACATGTTTTACATAATTTAAAAACATGGTGACAAAAATGATTTTTTTATTACAGTTTATAGATAGAAAATTGTTAAAATATTAGCTGCACTCAGCTGGCTCAGTGATACAAGCCCAGAGTGGAAAGGGTTAGCTTACCACTTCGCCAGGCTGGTCTGAGGGGACATGGGCTTTACTTCTTCTTAAAAAAAAATGTTAACAAAATGGAATAAAATATGTTAAACAAAATTTTAAAGTATTGATTATTAATAATCACAGAATACAGGATTTTGCCATTTATTTTCTTCTAGTATAGCTATCCCAAGTGTTTTGACGATACATGTACCACCGCGATGCTTGTTAAATAGGCTGCCCCATGTCTGGAGAAAACATTATGTCCAGCGAAACAAGACGCATGTTATTGCCAGCAGGGGCAACAACCACAGATCTGCTATTGTCAGAGGTGATCCCTTGATTTTAGAACAAAGTTCTATTATCTATTACCCCCTACAATAAATATTCCCTACATCTCCACATAACCAGGACTTCTCCCTGTCACTCCCTCCTCTAATTGTAAGGTATGCACAAAAAATGTTTGCATATGTTTATTTTTAAGGAGATTACATTGTATAAAGTAGTAGACAATAATAAAAGAATGTGTAGTGTCTACAGAAATGACGAATAAAGAATCTGTTGTAATGCATGCTAATGTATGCCATTAGAATATGTAATTGCCTATGTCATGCTAGCTTGTTGTAGTTATTTACAGTCATTACTGAAGAATGTTTTAACAAGCTTTAATAAATAGTCAGTAAGCAAAACATTTTCTGTTTTTTATTATAAGGACTGTTTATTAAATGTATAAGAAACAATAATCAAATTTATGGCACACATTATATATCTAAGATATGACAACTATATTATTACAAATGTGGCACTACAAATAAAATATAATGTTGTTTGTGAGAACACTTTTACTTAAGAACAGACAAAATGTTTACATTGCCTGCATTTGCAGTCAAAAAAGGTCCAACATTACTTCTTATCAACAAATTATTTGCAAACTGTGGAGAAAGTTTATTAAATTGTTTAGCGTCGCTGTGCGATTGACAATGCTTAGAGCCAAACACCTGCACATAGGAAGCTCTACAGGACTGCGAAGATAAATAAAGAACTTTTTTAGACCTTTTACAGCACAGGCTGTGCTTTATCCTGATTTAAGAATCCCCCCTGCTGGTCTGTGAACAAACTGTCTTTATAGCCGTATGGTTCTCTTTTTAAACTCAGCCAGCAGCACAGAACCACAGCACTCAAAGCCAGCTCCAGACAGAAAACTGGGAATTCAACAAAAAAAAAAAAAGAAATCAGCCAAATGAAGCTGATTCTCCTACACACTCAGCTAACAAGTATTAACTTAAAAGTTTTGAAAAAATAAAGCCAACTATAATTTTAGAGCTACCATATACTGTACAATTAAGTTCTAAAACATCTTCACAAGATTTGCTACATAGGTCTAATTACACAGATGAAAGATGAGAAATGTTTAACTGACATACTATACAGGCTTACAACTGATACCAATATCGTTTATACTTTCTGAAAAACACAAATTGTAAAAAGTGGAAAACAATACAATATAATTTTAAAATCTTAATCAGTTGTTGGAAATATTATAAATATTTTCATTGCCAAAAAGATGTTGCAACTTGTAAGGCAACAAACAAAGGGATGATTCCTGCATAAATGGAAATATAGTTGAGAACTTAACTTTGAGAACACCATGAAGTTGTATATATTTTATTTTGTCAATACCGTCCCACCCTTACCCACTTCCAACATGTGCTTAATTAAAAATAATTGTCAGTAGCAATAATTGGGTGCTCTCTCCTTAAAATTCTTCCCCCATAGCTCATGCTGCCAGTAGAAGTGAGGTGTGTGAGGGGTGGGGGGGGACTGTAAAGACAATGACTGGACTTTTTCATGCAACACAAAAGAAACATAAATTCAGTTTCCTAAAATAGAATTCCACTACAAACTAAAAAGTTTGATGAGTTACAATAACAACTAATTATTACTTTATCAAGCAGCTCTCACTGGATCCTATAGGGAAATTCCCAGGAGATTGTCAGAGTCTATCCGGGACCCTGGCTGATCAGGTAGCACTGCATAGAAGGCAAAGACAATTACTGTTTTTCATTTTATCTTATCAAATTCCACTCAAAAACAAAATTATCCTAAAAATGAATCCCTTTGGTTAAACTTTCCAATAGAAAAAAAACCAGAAAGATCTTCTATGGAGACATTTCTATTAACTATAAAAGTATGAATGAAAGTATATGGATTGTGATGCACATACAAGTCATACATTTGGTATACATAAAAAGTACTATTAGAAACAAATGTATTTTGCTTAGGAGTCATTTACTTAAAAAAAAGAATACAGACACCGATTGAAAAAACCAAAATGGATTCAGAGATAAATAAAATATGTGCATCCATAAGAAAGCCTTTCTTTCCCTTGGGAAAACTCTTTAAATATGTCTTTTTAGAACGGTCAAAATTCACAAGCTGCTATAAATTATTCTATTTCATTACTGCTGGGTGAAGTTGGCTGTTTGGCATAATGGTTGAAACAGATTATGTTTAAATTTTACTATCCCACACTGCTGTGATCTTTTTAAAGCAATAATACTGTAATAGCAAGAGAAAAACTAAAGTCGTATGTAAAGAGTATAAAGCGTGTAATAAGATCAGACAGGTAAGATGACTTTTCATAATACTTCTGTGTTAAGGGTGTATGAGTATGTCACTCATGTACATATTCCATATTTATAGAGGTGTTTGTAATAGAATTTTTAAAATATTAATCTGTTTGAGGTTTAAAGCATACCAGAACAAGTATTACTTATTGGGTACGTTTGACTAGAGTTAGAGTACTTTTTTGCAGGTATTATCTCATGCTTGTCCAAGTATCATCAGTCTTTAAATGGACTGTGAGAGAACAACTTGTTGCCAATGACTACATTAGAATGTTGACAACAGCACGGAATATGGGAAGTGCTAGATAGGTGCTGTGGAATGCCACGATTTTTTGACCAGAAAATCCTGGTGTTTTAATACGGTGATACGCTCAAGTGACTGAAATGCAATTGGATTCTGGAAAGCCTCATATTCACATGTTCCACACATATGTTGTTAGCATCCTGTTTTGTCATGTCTTCTGAAGGTGTTCCTGAGCCACACCATTGAGCTGAGTAAA
Source organism: Mixophyes fleayi (assembly GCF_038048845.1). NCBI lineage: Eukaryota > Metazoa > Chordata > Amphibia > Anura > Limnodynastidae > Mixophyes > Mixophyes fleayi. The sequence goes on along the minus strand of NC_134402.1, from coordinate 348,757,992 downwards.
TTTGTTCTGTAACACTAAATTCATAATATTATTATGTACTGGTGGGCATGGCTTGGATGATTTAGATGGTGGAGGAAAACGACATGGGCTCTGTTCCAATGGCTTTAAAACTCATTTGCATCAACAAGTTGGTTCACCTTAACCAAATGAGCTTATTCTAGTTTTTTTACTTGCACCATCGGCTTTCAAACTAGTACAGTAGGCAGATGGAACTGACACTTCCCGGACTCTGTACAAAGGCTCCGGACACAATAACTTGTGACTGTAGGGATATTGTAAAATAATAGTTGATCTCCAAAAGTGCACAGTTGATGCAATCGATAGTACTGTTTATCACCAGTAGTTGGAAACAGTAGTTTAAATGACCATCTGTCACGCAGTGACCGCAATAGACACAATAGTCAATAAGCAGTATACTTATCAATATAATGCCACACAAAGAACCTGATATGAATGTAGTATAGTATTTGGAGACAATCCTACCTAAAGCCAAACTGCTGATACATTCTTCAGACTTCTGGGGTACACAGACTGCCTCCCATCTGGCATTCTTGGGTGAGTCCCTGTAAGGGAAAATTGCACAGCTGTCCCTAACGTCATTGGTCCAGACACACTCTGATCCCCAATTGCTACCACTCTCTGTGAAGAGCCCATATTCATCAAATGGAGTGCATCACTTAATCCTTGACATTATCACCTGGAAACCTTATCTACTGATAATTTCCATAAGTGTTGTTAATTCCTGCTGTTTTCCTATACACTTTGCTTCCAGTGAAAGCACAGCTCTATTACTTGCCTTCATAATATTGCATTGTGTAACTGCTTCACAGCACCACCTTGTGGTCCTTTGACTTATTACCCATTATTTGGCAGCATTGCTACCTCTGCAATCAGCAGAGAAGCATCCTCCTTTGTATTACAGTGCTCACGCTGCTACTTATTTGTACTATATCTTGTCTGCCTGTGACTGTGCCATACATTCTACTGCTATGATAGGATTGGCTCCCATATAGTGACTTCCAAACTGGCAGACGTTTTTTTCTCAATCTGTGTGTCCTAAGACGGCTTGGGATATTTGAATTGGTCTCCGTTCAACTAGCCACCTAAATATGAATCTCTGATGTTAGTTCAGGATCTAGTGGACCTCCACAATGTGTTCATAGGATGCTGTGCAGTGTCTCCAACTCCTTGTTTCCCTGTTGCTCCCCTATCTCTCTGTATATTTACAGAAGTACTTTGCCTGATCTCCAAACCAGTTATGTGTCAGAAGAATAAAAAGCTGTCTCACAGTTCCTCTGCTAACTTCTTTGGAGCGAAAGGCTAATCTGCCCTTCAATAGCCTAATCAACCTGATGTATTGAACTCTCAATCAGCTTTGGAAGTAAAACTTGATCCACAAAAAGAAGCCGCTATGATAAATCTACTAGAAGATATCAAGATGGCATTCAACCAAGAACTCTCCATAGCTGTCAATGATTTCAAATCTGAATTAGCCTCGCTGAGCAACAGGACAGATTTACTTGAATCTAAAACAGATGAGCTCTGTTGCTCACAGACTGTTCTTGACAGGGATCTGTCCTGTTTACATAACAAAGTTAATACTGTGAAAGAGAAACAGAAAGATTCTGAAAATCGCTCCCGTCGTAACAAAGTTCATATTTGGAATGTGGTGGAAACTATTTCTCCTTCAGCACTCCAGCCTTTCATTAAAGACTTATTTAAATATATTCTTCTGGATCTTTCTGAAACTGACTGACTATCTCATGGACTGGACATATAGGGCTCTCAGAGCCAGGCCTACCTCAGCTCAAACTCCACGTGATATTATTGACCATCTGTATTACTACCGCAGCAGAGAATGGATACTTATGGCTACCAGGGATAATTCCTCGAAGGCGGTCTGAGATATAGTTATACAACTGTTCCAGAACCTCACTCCCTCCACTATTCAGAGTTGATGGGAACTCTAGCCTGTCATTCTCAGTCAACATAACATCAAGGGGAAAATGTATCAAGCTGCAAGTTTCCAGCGGATTTGAAAAGTGGAGATGCTGCCTATAGCAACCAATCAGATTCTAGCTGTCGTTTTGTAGACTGTAATAAATAAATGGTATTCACTCCAAGCAGATTGATATTCAGATGCATAGAATTGGAGGAAGGATTCTAGGTCTTGGTTCACACGTTCAGTTTGTCCATTGGTCTGAGGATGGTAGCCAGAAGAGAATTTAAGTTTAAGCTGGAATCACTCCTTTCTCTTGGACAGATCATGCAGGAATGTATGTACTTCTTGATATCATCATTTATTTATATAGCGCCAACATATTCTGTAGCACTTTACAATTGGGGACAAACATAGTAAACTAATAAACAAACTGGGTAAAACAGACAAAGAGGTGAGAAGGCCCTGCTCGCAAGCTTACAATCTATTGGACAATGGGAGTTTGACACATGAGGTTAAGTCTACATTTGCAGTCGGCCCAGCCAGACTGCAAAGGTAAAAGTGACTCATAAGCTAAATGATCCTGTCACACACCAATGTTGATCAAGGGGTAGTTGTATAACAGGTGGTAATAGGGTAATGTAGTGAGGTTAAGAGGGTGGTTGAGGAATATTATAAGCTTGTCTGAAGAGGTGGGTTTTCAGAGAACGCTTGAAAGCTTGTAGACTAGAGGAGAGTTTTATTGTGCGAGGGATGGAATTCCACAGAGTGGGTGCAGCCCGGAAAAAGTCCTGTAATCGGGAATGGGAGGATGTAATGAGTGCGGACAGTGTCGGACTGGGGCATGAAAGGCCTACCGGGGAATGCAACACTAGGGGCCCACCAAAGGGGGTGTGGTCATCCATCATAGAGGCAGAACCAGACACTATTGGGGGAGTGGTCAGTCCACAAAAGACAGCTAGCACCTTAGTGTAGTGAAACTACAAGCCCCAGCATGCTTTGCCAATATATAGCAGCTTATTGCTGTAAGGATATGCTGAGACTTGTAGTTTCACAACACCTGGAGTACCACAAGTTAGCCAAGCCTGCACTAGACTCAGAACATTTGACAGACTGTCCTACCTGTTGTTGTCACTATTACCACCTGTGGCTGCTGGTTTCTTTAGTTGTGGCTTGTCTGGATCCAGGAATGTTGAGGGCCCTATTTGGAAAAAATAATGGGTACATTTAGAAATGCCAACCATCCCTGCCATTAAATCAACAGCACTCACATTCAATTATAGACCCAAAAACCACCTCAGCATTAAAGGTCCCATCACCCCCTCCCTATAGTGTTCTCTGTGCAGCCCCCCCTCACTAGAGTTTAGTATAGTCAGCCCCCCTATAGTTTAGTATAGATAGGCAGCCCCCCTATGCCACATAGTAGTGCCCCCAAAACAATGCTATGCCACACGGTAGTGCCCACAATGTTACGCCACGCAAGTGTCCCCGATTCATATTATGCCTGCAATAGTCCTCTCAATTCACACACATTTTATATATATATATATATATATATATATATATATATATATATGTATGTATATATATTGAGAACAGATGTAATGGGAGACCCCATATACTTTTTACGATGAGCGCTACCTTAGTACTTTCTGGTAAAAATAAAAAGAAGGTGAAGAGGGTGATGCTGCCACTATTCCCAGGGGGTAGAGTATCCTGACAGTACTCAAAAAAATTTAAATTTACAGGGTTTTATGGGATGGGCGCAAATCAGGGGGGAAGTGGGACACACAAGGATACAAACATACGCACCTATTTGGACTGTAATGTGTATCTAATACTGTGTGTGTGTAATGATAAACAAAGCTAAATTAATATCAAAACCAATACTAATAACATTGTAATCCAGTGTTATCAAGATAAAAAACTGTAATGCATAAATGATTTTTTAGCACAAACAATATAAACAACTGGTTAAAGTATACTTACCCAAAAGTCTGATCTTCTCCCTTCAGCTGCGCGGGAACATCAGCTGACAGGGTGAGTGGGCGGGTCACATGATCGCAGCTGCGATCGCATGTGAAAGGTGAAAGATGACTGGCTGTCAGTCATCCGCAGCAGCGGGGACGCCGGAGAGGAATGCGAGCACCCTGGTGTGAACAACGGGCCTCCAGGTAAGCTCCCCCCACATCTAAAAGGGGGTGTGGCCGTAAGGTAGCCGGGCCTACCGGTAATTTTACCTGTAGTCCTGTGGGCCAGTCCCACGCTGAGTGTGGATGAGAGACGCAGATCTTATGCAGAACGGAGTTGTCGAGTTGGGAGATATTTCGAGACAAGAAAGGAGATGTATGTCGGTGCAGCTTTGTTGATGGCCTTGTAGGTTAGTAAGAGTATTTTATATTGGATTAGGTAGAAAACAGGCAGCCAGTGTAGAGACACACAGAGTGATTCAACAGAGGAATAACGATTTGCAAGGAAAATCAATCTTGCTGCAGCGTGCAAAATAGATTGTAGGGGTTTGAGTCTGTTTTTGGGAAGGCCAGTAAGGAGGGAATTGCAATAGTCAATGCGGGAGATGATAAGTGCATGAATTAAGGTTTTTGCAGTGTCTTGTGTGAGATATGTGCGAATTCTGGAAATGTTTTCTAGATGTATGTAACATGATTTAGATATAGAGTCAATGTGGGGAACAAAGGATAGGTGTGAGTCAAGGATTACACCTAGGCAGCGAGCTTGTAGGGTGGGATTTATGGTCATGTTATCAACAGAGATAGAAATGTCAGGTATGCTCTTGTTGGTGGGTGGGAATATTATTAACTCTGTTTTAGAAAGATTAAGTTTGAGTTGGCGAGAGGACATCCAAGATGAAATGGCAGAAAGACAGTCAGTTACAAGTGACAACACAGATGTCGAGAGATCAGGAGAGAATAGATAAATTTGGGTATCATACGCATAGAGATGATATTGAAATCCAAAGGAACTTATTAGATTTCCAAGAGAAGCGGTATAGATAGAGAACAGCAGAGGACCTAGCACTGAGCCTTGCGGTACTCCAACTGATAAAGGAAGTGGAACGAAAGCCAGACTGAAGAGGATCCAAAAGGTTGTTTGCGGAAAGGAAGCGTGTGAGGGGAGTGTAGGCAAGTCTCTTTAGAAGCTTGGAGGGGCACGGCAGCTGAGAGATGGGACGATAATTTGAGAGAGAGTTTGGGTCGGAATCTTGTTTTTTTAGAATAGGAGTAATCACTGCATGCTTGTATAGTGACGGAAAGATGCCAGTAGAGAGCGAGAGATTACAGATTTTAGTTAGAGTTGAGATGAGCACAGGAGACAGGGATCTACTAATTTGAGAGGGAATAGGATCAAGAGGACAGGAGGTAGAGTAGGTGGATAAGAAGAGAGTACAAATTTCCTCTTCATTTGTGGGGTCAAATGAAGAGAGGGTGTCAGAGGTTGGTGGGAAGGAATTGAGCCAATTGCTTGTCAAGGAAGAGGATACCAATTCTAGTCTGATCTTATCAATCTTGTCCTTGAAATAGGAAGCAAGATCCTCGACACTGATAGTAGATGGAGGGTTTGGGGTGGGAGGATTGAGAAGAGCTTTAAATGTCTTAAAAAGGCGTTTGGGTTAGAAGCCTGAGCATAGATAAGAGATTGGAAGTATGTTTGTTTTGCAGTGTCCAGAGCATTTCGATAGGAGCGGTAGATAGAAGTATATGTGAAGAAGTCATTAGAGGTGCGAGTTTTACGCCATTGACGTTCTGCTTTACGGAAAAGTTTTTGAAGATTTCGCGTTGCTGTAGTGTGCCACGGCTGACATCGAAGTCGACGTGTAGTATGTAGTGTCGCTGGAGCCACTTGATCAATGGCTGTTGCTAAGGTTTGGTGAAAATGAGGTACTCCATCTCAGGGGAGGAGAATGTATAGATAGGAGAGAGAAGGTGTTGGAGAGAGGTGGAAGATTGTTGAATATTAATAGAATTAAGATTTCTGCGGTTATGAGGAGGCTTGGTAGAGTTAGACAGTAGAGAGGTTAGAGCAGTGGGGGTGAGCGTGTAGCTGATAAGGTGATGAACCGAGAGGGGGAAGGGTGTGTTAAGAAAGTTACAAAGTGAGCATAGTCTAGAGAAAACAAGTTCAAGGCAATGGCCATCCTGATGAGTAGATGATTCAATCCACTGCGAGAGGTCAAGTTAGGAGGTGAAAGATAGTAGTTTGGAAGCAGCTTTGGAAGGTGGGTTATCAATGGGGATGTTGAAATCACCCAGGATGAGGGTGGGGATGTCTGAAGATAAGAAGTGAGGAAGCCATGCAGAGAAATCCTCAATAAATTGTTGGTGTGTTTCAGGGGGGACGATAGATCACCGCAACATGTAGAGAGAATGGATTAAAAATGCGAATAGCATGTACTTCAAAAGATGTGAACGTGCGTGATGGGACATTTGGTAGAATTGTGAACTTGCACTGTGGGGAGAGAAGTAGTCCAACCCCACCTCCTTGTCTGCCTTCAGGTCTGGAGGTGTGGGTGAGTTGGAGGCCACCAAGTTAAAGTGCTTCCGGTGAGGCAGTGTCTGATTGCATGAGCCATGTTTAAGTTATTGCCAGAAGGTTGAGGTTTTTTGAAAGGATATGATATGATATGGTACAATAGTATCCACGTTCGCCACGGTGGTGCTTGGAATGATTCCCTCCTATTAAATTCTAACACTTTCTCTAACACACAAGATGGTAGTTAGACATTTGCTGGGTCAGTGCATACACAAGAGGGTAGTCAGAAGTTTACCGGGTCAGTAACAAGCAGGGTAGTTAGACGTTTGCAGAGTCGGTACACAAACAGGGTAGTCAGACATTTGCCGGGTCGGTACACAAGCATGGTAGTCATACAATTGCCAGATCTGTACACAAGCACAGTAGTCAGACGTTTGCTGGGTCAGTTCACAAGAGGGTAGTCACGAATGCAAGGAAGTGCAGCAAGTGACAGGAGCTGAGCAGAGATAATACTCAAACACATGTCTGGCCATCTTGCATAAGGGCAAATCTGAGGGCAAGTTTCCAAATCCAGAGACCTCTAGTGGTCGGAGGTGCATATATCAAAGTAATTCCTTAGACCTCATCAACCTCCAAAAGGGAATAACGCAAAAAGGCACAGTATGGAGGAAAAAAGGTAGAAGAGGCACAGTATGGAGGAAAAAGGTAGAAGAGGCATAGTATGGAGGAAAAAGGGGTATAAGAGGCACAGTATGAGGAAAAAGGGGTAGAAGAGCCACAGTATGAGGAAAAAGGGTAGAAGAGGCACAGTATGGAGGAAAAAGGGGTAGAAGAGGCACAGTATGGAGGAAAAGGGGTAGAAGAGGCACAGTATGGAGGAAAAGGGGCAGAAGAGGCACAGTATGGAGGAAAAGGGGTAAAAGAGGCACAGTATGGAGGAAAAGGGGTAGAAGAGGCACAGTATGGAGGAAAAGGGGCAGAAGATGCACAGTATGGAGGAAAAAGGGGCAGAAGAGGCACAGTATGGAGGAAAAGGGGTAGAAGAGGCACAGTATGGAGGAAAAGGGGTAGAAGAGGCACAGTATGGAGGAAAAATGGGGAGAAAAGAGGCACAGTATGGAGGAAAAAGGGGCAGAAGAGGCACAGTATGGAGGAAAAAGGGGGAGAAGAGGCACAGTATGGAGGAAAAAGGGGGAGAAGAAAGGCACAGTATGGAGGAAAAAGGGGGAGAAGAAAGGCACACTATGGAGGAAAAAGGGGAGAAGAAAGGCACACTATGGAGGAAAAAGGGGGAGAAGAGAGGCACACTATGGAGGAAAAAAGGGGAGAAGAGAGGCACAGTAAGGAAAAATGGGGAGAGGCACAGCATGAGAAAAAAGGGGGGAGAAAGGCACAGTATAAGAAAAAAAGGGTGAGAGAAACAGCATGAGGAAAAAGGGGGGAGAGAGACACAATAGTGGGGACAATTAATTCATTTAAGATGGGGTAATTTGGGGAGAATGAGGTCCCTTTATTAAATGTGCCTATGAATTATTTAATGGCAGTGACGGTTGCGGGAAATAGGTATATTTCTGAAATGTAAATACTATTAATTTATTGCTGGAGCTGTTTGTAGGGAGGGAAATAAGGTTTATTTATTAAATGTGAATACTATTATTTTAATGTTGGGGCTGGAGGAAGGCCTAATTATTAATCATGGGTGGTACTGATTTACGCCGGGGGTGGCTGTAATTTTCTAAATGTACCCATTTTTTTTTCCAAATAGGGCCCCTAACATTTCAGGATCCAGACAAGCCGCAACTAAAGAAACCTGCAGCACAGGTGGTGAAAGTGAGAAGAACAGGTAGGAGAGAGCAGCAAAGTCTGTGAAATGTTGTGATTCTAGTGGGACAATCCCAATTTTTGGTGACCTTTCAATGGTGTACACAACAATGCAGTTTTTTTGTCTGTAGGAGGGTGGCCTGGCCATGCCCAATGATGCATTATCAATGGTATTTTAATTTGCGGTATCATTGCTAATTTTAATGTGCATTATAAATTTTATTTTTAAAGTGCGGTATCATTGCTAGTTTTTTTACTATAGTCCGGCCCTCCAACGGTCTGAGGAACAGTGAACTGGCCCCCTGTTTAAAAAGTATGAGGACCCCTGATCTAACCCATTCCATACATGTCGGCAAAATCTCCTCCCTACTTTTTAAAATGATATATCCTGCTCTAACCTTTTTCCACAATTCACTGATATTCAAACAGCCATAGCTATCCCATCTAAATACTTCTACCAATATCTCCAAATTTGCAACCTCCATACCTCTATCAAATCGTGCCTCTCTACGCGCCCACTCACTACAATTGAGGCGATGTGCCTGCGTGATCCACGCCTGGATTAATTTCCACTATATATCCTGAGCTCTCTCGCTCATCCGAAACTGTTCGGGACCCCCCCCCCCCCCACGAGTTGGCATGGGAGCAAGATTTGGGTAGCTCCTTGGACGATAAAAACTGGGCTGACATACAGGAAAATGGTGCCTCCAGTTCAATATGCGCTAAAATCAAAGAAAACGTATATAAGCTCCTACATAGGTGGTATTACATCCTGACCTGACTTCACAAGATGTTGCCCCATAACTCAGATCGATGCTGGCGTGGGTCCTCTGGGGTGGGCACGTTCCTTCATATCTGGTGGGAGGGCCTAAAACTAATCCAATTTTGGTGTGATATTAAGAACCTAATCCAATCCCTGATTCAAATTGACATCCCACTTGACCATAAATTCTTTCTTCTGCCCCTCGGATTCCCCGCTGCGACTCGTCATCAAAATAAATTAGCACACCATATAATATCAGCCACCACATGCCAAATCGGAGCGGATTCTAAACAAGCTGAGCCTCTCTCTCTCTCCAGGCTATTATCAATCGAGCATGGCATGTTCACCGTATGGAATTTATGTCAAGCATAATCAATAACTTCTCTAAATCCTTAATGCAGTATGGGACCCTTGGCTGTCCTTTTTTCAATACCGCTCCGCCCTCCCATAGCATAACTAGAGACATTACCCTCTGAATACCCTCCCCCCCTCCACGGCCTTAGCTACACTGCTTACTCCTCTTCTCCATCTATTTTATTTCCCTCCCCCCCCCATTTTTTTTGCCCTCCTCCCTTTTGTTTCTCTCCTTGGGCCTGACTAATTAAGGAAAGTACTAATTTTTTTACTTAAGTTTTCTCCTGGAAAAAACCATGTTACAATGCAAGGGGTGCATATTAGTTTATTATTTTGCACATAAGGAAAATGCTGGCTTTTTTTCCATAGATCAGCTTTAAATTTCAAAGTACAAATAAGCTATCAAGTATTTGTGTGCTACATGAATAAACAGCCAGTATTTTCCTTATGTGCAAAATAATGAATTAATTTCCCCCCCTTGTATTGCAACATGGTTTTGTCCACAAAACTTAAGAAAATTTACTCAATATTAACAGCCTTGAAAGCAATGGAGAGGCCTTTTCACTTGGCTAGGAGTAGGTTGGTGGTCACTTTGATGAGGGCTGTTTCCGTTGAGTGAAGAGGACAGAAGCTGGACTGAAATAGGTCAATGAGAGAGTAGGAGACTTTCCTCTATTTTTATTCTGTAGAGCAGGAGCACTTTTGACGGTGTTAAGAATGTGGGGCATGCCTGGGATGGGGTTTGGTGTGATGGAGACAAAGAGGGGCAGCTAGGTGTTAGGGAGACATCAAGGAAATTAGAGACTCTGTTGTGGAAGAGAAAGACAGCAGTGTTTTGGCAAGACTGAGAATAACGGGAGTGAGGAGGGGTACTAGAGAATTTGAGAAGAGCATAGGGTCATGGCTGTGAAGGGGACATTAAGTGTACACAACCTTGGCTGAGGGTAGGGAGAGGGAGAAGGAGAGGAGATTAGAGAGAGGGAAAACTGAGTTGCAGATGTTGGTGATGTTGCAAAGGTGGGAGAAGACTATGTTAAGGGAATGATAATCATGGTGGGAGACAATGACTATTGGGAGAGGACAGAGCAGGAGGTGAGTGAGAGGAGTTTAGAGACAGCAATGCTCTTGGAGGTTTCAATAAAGATGTTGAAATCCCAGATAATAAGTATTGGAAGGTGAACCGAGAGGATGTGAGAAAGCCAGGCAACAAAGTTTTTGAGGAATTGCGAGAGGGACCAAGGGCATGGTAAATGACAGTGACACAGAGGTGAAGAGGAAAATATAGGTGGAGTGAGCTTGTAGGAAGAGAAGAGAAAAGATTTAGATGGGATGATTTTGCAGGTACAGACAGGAGAGAGTAGGATGCCTACTCCACCACAATGATGGTGAACAGGACGAAGAGCGCGGGTGAAGGAGTGGCCACCATAGGAGATTGCCGCAGGGGAGATGGAGTCTGAGGGGGAGATCCAGATTTTTGTAAAAAAAACAGAAGAAATTAGAGAGAAAAAGGTTGAGGGTGGGTGAGAGTGTAAATTGGAATGATATTGGAGGCTTTGGAGGTGCAAGGGGAATGGGTGGTTTTGCAGCAAAGTGAATGGGGTGTTATATTGATGGGGTGGATGTTAGTAGGGATAAGGCAAAACCAGGGTTTGGGGTTGATGTCACCAGCAACCATGATGAAGTGGATGCAAAGGCAAGTATACTCTCATAGTGGAGAGGGGCAGGGGCGTGAGACGCTGGTGGGGGTAATGGGGAAGAAGCAGGAGCATGAGAAGCTGGTGAGGGTAGGTTAGGTAGAGAGGAGGTGGAGTTCATAGATGTAATTAGCAGCACGAGGAAGTGGGGTGGGGAGTAGAGGCAGAGATGTGGCATGAGGGTGTCAGGTATGAGTGGTAGAAGCACTTGCAGTAAAATTATGGCAGTACAAATTGGTAATAGGATTATGACAGAGATGCGATATTACAATGATTAAATATTAAACATTTAACCGTGAATTATAAAATATACAAATTTGGAAACACATTTTAAATATTACATATACTGTACATACTATATTGTGACAAGCACGATTAACAGATTATGCTCACAAAGGTTTTGCTGAACGACTTTGCTGCACTTTATTAAAAGATGTCAGGATGGTACAGTCAGCAAGAGGTGTAGTTCCAGCAACCAAATAAACCATAGTATTTTACAAATTCCCTCAAGCCTGCTTCTGGCTAGACATCCAGCTTCTTCATTAGACACCAGCCACTATCTGGCAAAACCAGCTACATATGCTTCCTCCCAAGCACTAACTACTCAATCAGAGATTAATTACTGCCATGTGCTCCACCTGTGAATTTGTGTTGTGTGCGCAGATAAGTGTGAAGGATTAGCTTTGTCTGCAGCATGGGTCTGCAGCAGGGCCGGACTGGGACTATAAATCAGCCCTGGCATTTAAAGCACACAGGCCCATGTGTTGTGGGCTTCATGCACTATATTGTTGCACACTGATGATGGGGTAATGTGCGTTGCTGGTGCAGTACAACATGATGTAGTATGAGTGTATGTGAAGGGGGGGTATTTATTTCTCCTAATGACCCTCAACATTACATTGTTAGCACCCATATTACATCAATAAATACCATGACAATACATTATTTGTACCAAATTACAGCAGTAAAAAGCCCCCCACACACACTCATACTACATCAATACCCACCCACATTACAGCAACCAGCATTACCCCCCATTCCCCACATTACAGCAACCAGCATCACTCCCACATTACAGCAACCAGCATCACCCCCACATTACAGAAACCAGCATCACCCCCACATTACAGCAACCGTCGTCACCCCCACATTACAGCAACCGTTGTCACCCCCCACATTACAGCAACCAGCATCACCCCCCACATTACAGCAATACCCTCTCCTACTTATTAGCAATACTAAGCCCCAAACACACTACAACATTGCCACCAGCACGCCACCCCATACTACAGCAATACCACCAATTATACAGGCGCCACTGTAGGAAACCAATGTTTTGCTATTTTCAAATCTCCCACAAAATAGCAACAACAGAATACTTACACACATATAGATAACAGGAACCCTTTTCTCTCAATTAAATAGTAATGGCAGAATTTTCATGAATCATTCCACATGAAATAAAACTCTAACAAATATATCAGAAAAAACATAACTATTGAACGATCATTGGAACCCACACGGCCGCATTAACAGTATTTCCATCTACAGCAAAATGTCAAAGAAAAATTTTTTTTTTTACTACAGTAACTGGATATGCGTCTTTTCTATTCATTTTAAATAACACAGTATATAAATTAAGGGGGGTAAAGGAGGTGGGTGAGAAATAATTGGATGTGATCCATCAGTTTGATTAGATAGGAAACATTTAGATTATTTACCTGGAGACGTCTACCCCCTTGACTCACAGGCAGGGCCGACAAGAGGAATTTTGGGCCCCGGTACAGCAACTTCTTTGGGCTTCCGTCATATTCAACAATGAGAGACTTGCCTTTGGCAGAAGTTCATATTATGCCACACCATAGTGCCCCCAGCTCATAATATGTCCCATCGCAGTGCCCTAAGGTCATATTATGTCACATAATATTACCCTCAATTCATATTTGGTCATGCAGTGGTGCCCACAAATCATATTATGGCATAGTAGTGCCCCCAAATCATATACCATACAGAAGTGCCCCCAAATCATATTATGCCACAATTGTGCCCACAAATCATATTATGTCAAAATAGTGCCCACAAATTACATTATGCCATACAGTAGTGCCCCCAAATAACAGTATGCCATACAGTAGTGCCCCAAATCAATAGTAGTGACCAGACGAAAACTCATTCACAAATAAAAATTGGTACAGCATATCAGATACTGAGAGTGAGTCCCAGGAGCAGCTTAATACACCATTTACAATGCTAAGAAAAATAGATATATTGACACAATCACAGATAGAATTTATGACAAGCAATGTTTTTTCCTCTTAATTAAAAAGCTCTGTACAGATAAATATGCAAGAAACATTACAGCGCAATAATGAGCAATACATTGTGTTAAACATCATTGGATACACAGTAGTGCCCGCAGTTCAAGAAAGGATGGTTAAAAACACATTGGACACGAGAAAATATATGAATTTACCTGATTATGGCATCCTGTGTTCTGTTCTCCTACTGGGCGCGCTGGGCGAGGAGGGATCAGCAGCTGTCAGCTCACACAGGAAGTCGGGAGCAGGGACAGGGGGCAGTGGTCGAAGTGGAAATTTAGAAGTGGGGGTATAGAAAATATACCTGAATGGAGTATGAAGGCTTGATTTTTTATTTTATTTTTAACACTTGTCCCCTCTGTGCATTCCCATTCTTCATTACTACTTGTGTTTTATGATAGCTGCATCCCTGACATTCCCATTCTTAAGATGTCTCTCCCTTTACACTTTCTTTTAGCTATGCCCCTGCACCATCTTATCCTTTGTCCCTCTCACCCCTCTTCCTGCACCCCCTTCCCCCTGGCTCTCACCCCTCTTCCTGCACCACCTTTTCCCTCTGGCTCTGTCACCCCTCTTCCTGCACCACCTTTTCCCCCTGGCTCTGTCACCCCTCTTCCTGCACCTCTTTCCCCCTGGCTCTCACCCCTCATCCAGCACCCCCTTTTCCACCTGGCTCTGTCACCCCTTATCCAGCACCCCCTTTTCTCCCTGGCTCTGTCACCCTTCTTCCAGCACCCCTTTTCCCCCTGGCTCTGTCACCCCACTTCCAGCACCCCTTTTCCCCCTGGCTCTCACCCCTTTTCCCCCTGGCTCTCACACCTTTTCCCCCTGGCTCTGTCACCCCTCTTCCAGCACCCCTTTTCCCCCTGGCTCTCACCCCTTTTCCCCCTGGCTCTCACCCCTCTTCCAGCATCCCTTTTCCCCCTGGCTCTCTCACCCCTCTTCCAGCATCCCTTTTACCCCTGGCTCTCTCACCCCTCTTCCAGCATCCCTTTTCCCCCTGGCTCTCTCACCCCTCTTCCAGCACCCCTTTTCCCCCTGGCTCTCTCACCCCTCTTCCAGCACCCCTTTTCCCCCTGGCTCTCACGCCTCTTCCAGCACCCCCTTTTCCCCCTGGCTCTCACCCCTCTTCCAGCACCCCCTTTTCCCCCTGGCTCTCACCCCACTTCTAGCACCCCTTTTCCCCCTGGCTCTCACCACTTTTTCCCCTGGCTCTCACCCCTCTTCCAGCACCCCCTTTTCCCCCTGGCTCTCACCCCTCTTCCAGTACCACCTTTTCCCCCTGGCTCTGTCACCCCACTTCCAGCACCCCTTTTCCCCCTGGCTCTCTGTCCTCTTCCTGCACTCATTCCACCCTGGCTCTCTCACACTCCTGACAACTCCCCCACCCCATCCGCGAAAATCGCGGCACCCCCCCCCCCCCGAAAATCGCGGCACCACCGCGACCCCCCCCCCTCCCTCGTGAAAATCGTGGCACCCCCCCCCCCCTGTGAAAATCGCGGCACCCCCAGCGCGGTCCCCTCCCTTATTGAGAAAAATAAAAATCTGCAAACTGTGTCCACATTACAGGGCACAGCCACAGTGCAGAGTGATCCAGCGTAACAGAGGTAGCTGGTTCCTGGGGAGGAGCCAGCCATCAGAAAGCAGGGGAAGTGTCGGCAGGCCCATCTAGCCACCGGCCCTTCTGGCATTTGCCAGAAGTGCCAGATGGCCAGTCCGGCCCTGGTCTGCAGACTCCCAAAGAAACTATTAGTCTCTTTTGTAACAGGCCATGGCCAACTGCCCTTTTTGCTACATATCCTTGCTCTTAGCATTGAAAACCTAGGTGACGCAGATACTGCGGGTAGCATGGCTTTCAGGAGAGAACATGTGCAATTTTATGCATAACTCCCGGTCTATGCTCCACGGTGAAGTGGAAAGCCTGCAATGCCAAAACCATTAGGTCACTCTAGCATTGACCTCATTGTTCATTTGTATTCGCTTTAATGGTCACCAGGGTAAACTCCCGCCCCAAGAGGTAATATACGAGGGCTTCCATAGCCCATCTGATGGCAAGGCACTATTGTTCAACAGTTGCATACTTTTCTTTCTAGACAGAAGCTTGCAACTGAGATACAGGTTAGATTTCTCCACCCCATCCAGTACTGTATCCAGACCTACTTTAGAAGCATCAGTCTGGAGACAAAGCTCATTGAAATTGGCGCTGTACACAGGGTCATTCTCAGGTCCACCCAGGCAGCTTCTGCCAACTGAGACCAGATTAGCTTGTCTGGACAGGCTTTCTTGAGAAGCTTCCTGAGTGGAGTAGTCAGAGTGGTAAAGTTCTTCACAAACTGACGGTAGTACTCTACCAAGCCAATAAATGTACTTAGTTTGGTCTTTCTTCTTTCTTTCTGGCTTGGACCAGTTCTTTATGGGTCCCACTTTATCGACCTAGACCTTTACCTTCTCCCGCCCAACTAAATATCCCAGGTATTTTGTCTCTGACATGGCCAATGCACATTTCTCATGATTGTCAGTAGGGCCATATGTCCTCAAAGATTCCTACACAGCCTCCAATTTTATGAAGGTGTTATTTCCAACCTCGTGTGAAGATGACTATGTCAACCAGATATGCAGTAGCATACATCCTATGTGGCTTTTAGAGATTATAGCCCTCTGGAACGTGGCAGGTGCTCCATATAGCCAAAAAAGGCAACACCTTATATTGGAATAAGCCATCAGGCATAGACAATGCAGTTTTGGGCTTGGCAGAGGCTTGTAGGTGTATCTACCAACACCCCTTTAAGAGGTCTAAAGTAGTCAGATATTCCCTTCTAGCTAAGTTCTTCATCAGTCTATTCATTCATCATCAACATTTATTTATATAGCGCCAGCAAATTCCGTAGCGCTTTACAATTGGGAAAAAACATTAATAAAACAATATTGGGTAATACATACAGACAGAGAGGTAAGAGAACCCTGCTCACAAGCTTACAATATATGGGACAATGGGAGTGCATAGGATAAGTGTTAAACTTGGAGAACTTATGCAAATTTCTAAAATAATTGCAAAAGCATATTCCATACACTTATGAATTCCTCCACAATGTCTAGCTGAATCATGTTTTCAGCTTCTCGCTTCAACCACAGCCCTTCTAGCCTCGTGTATACAGTAGGAACGTTGCTTAACTACTACCCCAGGAAGTGTTATAATGTCACGTTCTAAAAGAGTGACACATCCAGTAATAGGAGAAAAGACGTCCCTGTTTTAAGCCACCGTTTCCTATCTTTATATTTGAAATTGATCCAGATGAAGCAACCACTAATCTGTTTCAATCAGGAATAATCCTTCTTGATCCAATGTTGCATTTCTATTTCTCCTTAGATCCACTACTACCCTTCTTCTTAAATAATGGTTGTAACTCTGGATACCCTTTTTCGCTTAAAATTTTGTCTAACCCTTTCTTGAACATATCAATTATTAAATCTGCCACCACAACCTTCTCTGGCAGTGAATTCCATATCTTGACTGCCCTTACTGTAAAGAACCCCTTCCTTTGCAGGTTGTGAAAACTTCCACTCCTCTAATCTTAGGAGGTGACCTTTGGTGGTCGAAGAGGAAATCTTGAAGTGACGGTATGAAAAGTGTAATGGGAATGTGTGTGAATGGAATTTGATGGTTTTGCAATCAAAACAGTAGGAGAAGTGGTGTTATGGCATACCACTTTATACACCTCCACTTCGCCAATGTTCCTAATGATATATTTATATATTCGCTATTAAATCACAAATGTACATTGTTGTGGTGAAACTGTAGCTATTGAAAACCAAAGGTCCAGTGGGATGAGTAATCTTACTAATGAAGCAGCAATGGGATGGGATTTGATAAGATAGCGGTCTTTTCAATATTTTGCTAATGGGATCAGAAATCTGTACTTGCTCACCTGTAGTACAGGACTGAGGAATCAAGGTCTGAAAGGATAAGCACTGTCTCTTAAAGGTTATAGAAACACACTTTAGAAAATAAAGCCAAAATCTGTTTTGATAATATAGACACTTGACGTTTTCAAAAATGTGGTTTTTCTATATCTATCCCAAGCATGTTTAAACTGCTCTACTGTATTAGCCTCTACCACATCTGATGGGAAGAAAAACAAAAGGAGGAATGATAAGACTAAAAACAGAGAGTGAGTGTGTTGTTGAGGGAGACAAGTAAATAGCTGATCATCTTAATAATTATTTTTGCTTAGTGTTCACTACAGAAAGAGCGGGGAAGGGACCACAGTTAAAAGCAAGTATACTAATAAAAATGAGGTAGATACAAGTACATTTACAGAGGTGAAGGTCCTAACAGAGCTCTCAAAACTGAAAGTGGATAAATCAATGGGGCCAGATGGGATACATCCAAGGATACTAAAAGAGCTTAAAGGGGTGTTGGTAACACCATTAACAGAATTATTCAATCAGTCACTAGCTACAGGAGTAATTCCAGAGGACTGGAAAATGGAAAATGTAGTCCCCACTACACAAAAGTGGAAGCAAGGAAGGGGCGAGGAACTACAGACCAGTGAGCCTTACATCAGTAGAAGGAAAACTGATGGAAACACTCTTAAAAGAAAAAGTTGTAGAATATCTCAAATCCAGTAACTAACAGGATCCCAAACAGCATGGATTTACTGGGGGAGATCATGTCAAACAAATCTTTTTGACTTTTTTGACTGGGTGACTAAAGAAATAGTTCAAGGAGGGACTGTAGATATAGCTTATCTAGATTTTAGAAAGGCTTTTGACACTGTCTCACATCACAGACTGTTAAATAAACTTGAAAGCTTGGGATTGGATTCAAAGATGGTGGAATGGATAGGATCTTGGTTGCAGGATAGAAAACAGAGAGTTATAGTAAATGGAGTACATTCACAGGAGGGAAAGGTTACCAGTGGAGTACCCCAAGAATTTGTACTTGGACCAGTGCTTTTTAATATCTTTATTGGAGACATTACAAATGGTATTGAAGGGAAAGTATGCCATTTTGCAGATGACACAAAGATATGCAACAGGGTAGACACACCAGGAGGGGTAAAACAAATGATTGATGATCTAGGTAGACTAGAGGAATGGTTAAGAGAGTGGCAACTACAGTTTAATGCCAAAAAATGCAAACTCATGCACTTGGGTCTCAAAAACCCAAAGGCTATATCAGGTTACTTAAAGGCAGATAAGCAATGCAACAAAGCAATGAGGAAGGCAAGTCAAATGCTTGGTTGCATAGGGAGAGGAATCAGTAGCAGAAAGAAATAAGTAATAATGACACAGTAAAGGTCATTGGCACGGCCTCATCTAGAATACTGTGTTCAATTCTGGAGGCCATATCTCCAGAAGGATATAAATACATTAGAAACTGTACAAAGAGGGGCAACTAAAATGGTGCATGGCCTACAGCACAAAACTTACCCGGAAAGACTAAAAGATCTTAATATGTATAGTTTGGAGCAGAGAAGGGAAAGGGGGGACATGATAGAAACTTTCAAATATATCAAGGATTTGAACAAGGTACATGAGGGAAAAAATCTTGAAAGGGAGAGAAGCACTAGAACACGAGGACATACACTGAAACTGGAGGGAAGTAGGTTCAGAGGAAATTTGAGGAAAAACTACTTCACAGAAAGGTTAGTGGATAAGTAGAATAGCCTCCCATCAGATGTGATAGAGGCTAATACAGTAGCAGCTTAAACATGCTTGGGATAGACATAATAATATCCGTATAAAGAATAAGGGATCAAATAAGGTTTAAGGTTACCATAGGTTAATAAAACAATAGGCAGACTAGATGGCCAAGCGGTTCTTATCTGCCGTCAAATTCTATGTTTCTATGTAACACACTTCTTCTGCTTTTCTACATATGCTACTTTGTGTATTCTGGTAGCACCTCCTTAAAATGTCATATATACAAAAAATAGTAAGGATTTACTGGTAAATTTATTTTGAAATATACTTATCTGGTACAATAATAATCTTTTCTATAATACTTTATCATCAGAATTACACTGCATTTGTATGCCTGTGAAGTTGAGGGCAGGGGGGTTGCAGTAACTCACCCCGGTTTGATCAACACTGCAGCAGTAAGTAGGCACAGCATTGACCTGTTGTGAAATGACCTCACATAAGTGGAGCTCGGCCCAGCCATAAGCTGCCTGTTGATGTAATGCAGCTTGTCCAACACGAGCTGCACCAGCACCTCAACTTTAAGTCCAACATTAGACTACCACCGCTTTGTTGTGATATTCCTATGGACAAGTGCCTCATTATCAGGCTGGGACATACTGTGTGATTAAACATGTTTATCGTTGTTAGCAAGCGTATTTTTGTTCCAAGCTCTGGCACTATTTACTTATTACGGCGTTGTAGTGTTTGATATTTGCAAGTGTGCAACAATAACTGCTATAACCTTTTATATGAAGGTTTGCTTAGCAGCCATTTTACTTAAGAGATTTAGGTAAGACGCATCAGTGTGCTTACATTGACAAGGAAAGGCCTCGTCTCCTGACGCAGAGTTGTGATTGTTGATGCTCCTCACTGAAATTATTGACAGTGATTTGTGTATAACTGTGCAATACCTCAGCAATCAACAGAAGCTGCGTGCTAAGCAACTAGTGTCAGTACCCAACCATTGTACTAATCTGTGCGCAATTTAATACTATGAATAAGAAAATACATCAGCAAATCACAGAGAATTAAGTCTATTAATAATCAACGTAAAAGATTTTTTTAGTAACTGGGAAAATGACAAATAGGGAAAGAATGGAGAGGGAAAAGGGAAGGAGCATAGGAGGAAGGAGAGGAGAGGGGGGGAATCCAGGACACAGGAAGATATATTACCACATCATAAATCAGGTGTAAGAGGAGAGGGAGAGTACCAAATGCCAAGGGAACATAACCAGATCACTGAGGTATTATCATGGGTAATGTGGATTGATTATGAAGGGGGTAGTGTACGTCTGGTACGATAATCATCAGATTCTTTAAATTCTAACCAGCTCTACCAGGTTGCAGTTAATTCAGAGATCCAGTTAGATGCAGAGACAGTAATGTCGTCCATAGACATATAAAAGTCAATGTATTTAAACCAGTCGGTCATGGTAGGAAGAGAAGGAGATCTCCAATAAACCTGGATCAATGATATAACTGGACTATTAAGGTGATAAAGAAGAAATTTTTTGAAGGTCGATACAGTATATTTGACAAGGGCAAAAGCTAGAAACCAAGGTCAGTCAGCATTTCCATTACAGTAATGATTCTGGTGTTGTGGATTATCTCAGTTCAAGACAGGGAGATCTTGTGGTAAGGCCTCCATATATGTAGCTGGGAGCCAACAGTGGAATGGCACCTCCAAAAAAGGGGAGGTACCTGTGTTGAAAACTTGTTTAACAGCTCGGGGCATCTATACCACCATGTTAAGATCTTGTATTGGGTATCTATAATAGAGGTGTTTTGAGAACAGGCATCGGTGGCCATATATATTTTGACCACTGGATAGTGCTAACAGTGTTTTGTAGGTCTCTCTCCCAAGTCTCAGCGAAACGGGGTTTGTGAGGAAATCTATTCTCTATGATTATTTTATAGATGGAAGAAATAGTGGGTCAGATTCATCAAGGCACCCGCATTTAGTACTAAATGCACATATTCCGGCTTTGCGTATGCCCAAATTCAACAAGGCACGGATCTTAAGATACGTGCGCTATTGAATTTGGGTCTCAGTCTGTTGTACTACACAAGACACTGCAGGATACATCCAATACCTATGTAGATTGTAAATTTGCATAAGAACACACAGAAAAAAGAAAAAAAAATTAAAAAATGTCACCTGGTAATACTATTTTGCCTGATTCATTAAGGAAAGTTAAGCAAAAGTAAGTAAGTAAGGCAAAACCATGTTGCATTGGAGGTGGAGGTAAATTTAAAATGTGATGGCAGATTTATAATTGGGGTAGGGTATGTCCTAGATCAACCTTAAATTTTAGTGTAAAATAAAGCTATCAAGTATGTATGTGCTACATGAAAAAACAGCCAGTATTTTCCTTATGTGCAAAATAATAAACTCATTTGCACCCCTTGCATTGCAACAAGATTTTGTCCAGAACACTTAAGAAAACTTCCATAATTTTTTGCTTAACTTTCCTTAATAAATCAGGCTCATAAGCATTAGTGATAAAACAGGTTAAAAAAGTGGGGGGTTTTTTTCATTTTTTTTTCTCCCAGCAGAATACATTTCTACAGTTGATCGCAATTGCAGACACATGGTAGAGCATGCATAAGATACTGTTATCAGTACTGATCAGGACTTAAGCTGGGTACACACTACACTGTTTTCGTCCAATAATAGGCTCAAACAGCCAACATACGACCGCTCGTTCAAAAGTCGGGTCAGTGTGTGCAGTGACACGATGGTTGAAAGTCTGCCCAAATGGACGATTATCGCCTCATTTGGTTGGTCGTACCGTTTAATATTTTCATTCCAATTTCGTTTCCACTGTGTAGTGTGTATAAACTTCCGACCGATCCACAACAGTGAAAAACAAGTAACTTCGATACGTACAGAGCTTATTATGGATGTGGCTGCCTATGCTCAAGCTTGGCACACCCTTACTGTAAATTGGCTATAGCAAAATACCCCTTCCCCGCCCTGTTCACTCCTCTAAAACATAGGCTGTAGTAAGTGACCTTTGTGTACGCACATGCAGCAGACAGGGCTGCGTTCGTGGATGGATCTCTTCGTTCTGGGCATGCGCACCATGATTTTGCATACTATACGCTCAAAATCGGCAGATACGCGATTTAATGAATGTTTAGTCTTGCTTGTGAGGGAGCATAGAGTTTCAAAGGGAGTGCGTTTTCTATTGATGTTAGACATTTAGGTCTTCTTGCAGAGGGATGAACGTAATTGTAATTCCAATGCTTGCATGAGGAGAGAGAAGCCTCAGACTGGAGTGCAGGAAATTTGCTGATATTGCAAAATTTAACTAGATTGCCTAGCCTTTGGATACCCCCAATAGACCATGTAGAGAACAAGCTGGGCTTGAGCCCAGTACAAATATTTGTGTTCTTTAAGAAAGACATCAGAGGAGAGATAAGGAGGAAATATTCTTATTTGCCCTAATCCCCTTCCAAGCACTCTTCACTCTCCTCCAATCTAGTCCACTCCAGAATTATCATAATCATAGATAGACACCTGGTACCAAAAGTGAGGTAGGTGTAGACCTCTTTGATGTCTACGCGTATAAAGGATGTCATGTTTGAAACTTGTCCGTATACCCCTCAAAGTCCCTGATTACACATTGTAGGTCAACAAAACAGCGCAAAGGCACTTTCATTGGAACCATTTGAAGGATATATAGTATCTTAGTGGGAATGTTCATTTAATGTTCAATTTCCCCAGCCAAGAGAAATGAAGTCTAGCCCAGGATTGCACTTTAAGAGGGGGAATAATTTAATACACATAACTTTTAGGTGTCAACTGCCAGTACAATTCTCAGATACCTGACAAAGGATGGGTGACATAGAGAAGGGAACGGAGGGCTGTAAAGAGCTCACTGTATGTTCAATGCAACGGATTTGGCATAGTTAATTTTAATTAGACAGTCACCCACATTTTTCAAACTCACCCATCAAATTAGGAATAGAAATAATAGGATTTGTTATGACAATTAATAGGTCATCTGCAAATAGGGCTAATTTGATCTCCTTATCACCGAAGCACCCTGACCAACATCTCCATACAGTATACAAATATTAAAGGTGACAGGGATCAAACCTGATGAGTGCCATTGGAGATTGAGACCGGGCCAGAGAGTGTGCCATTAATCCTAACTTTTGCACCAGGAAACTTTTATAGGACAAGGAACTTATGTATGCAAGAAGGACCCAAACTCAAATGCTCCAACATCCGACGCATAAACTGCCAGATGACTCTATCAAAGGCTATCTCAGCATCCGTAGAGAGAAGAAGTGCCACGATTTTGGTCTGTGACAAAGGACGGATCACATCTATAATTTTGGTCATATTATCAACTACTGGGTTTAAATCCCACTTGATCTGAATTAATTAATTTAGGGAGAAGTAATTTCATGTGATTAGCGATAATTTTAGCAAATATCTTTAAGCCTAGATTTAGTAAAGTAATTGAACAGTAGGTAGAGCACTGGGACAGATCCTTCCCATTTTTAGGAATGACAGTAATGTGTGCCTCCAATGAGTGACCAAAAAAGCATTGCTTGATCAGACACATCAATAAAGGCAGAAAAAGAAGAGGTGACAATCTATCCTTAAAGGTTTTGTAACACGAAAATGAGAATCCGTCCGGACCCGGGCTCTTTCCCAATGGCGATGTCTTAATTGCTTCATCTAGTTCTGATGGAGAGAAGGGGTGCTCTAGTGATTCCTTCGTCTCTCTAGTGATCCGAGGGAACTTTATTTCTTTAAGATACTCTTTAATAGCCCTGTTATTTTCTGCATCTAGGGGATATGTGTGAGGCAAGATTATATAGATCAGAGTAATAGTGGTGAAACGCTTTAGCTATGACTTTATCCTTATAGCACGAGTTGATCCTGTCATCCTGCACGACCTGTATATAAGTCTGGGAGCATTCTATACGTAAAGACTTAGCAAGGAGCCTCCCTGGTTTGTTCCCCCACTAGAAAAAAAACAATATATACATTTTCTAAAGGCCAATTTCGTTCTATCATCTAAGAGTTTGTTTAAGGCTGTTCTAGGAGCCTCAAGTTCTACATAGGTTTCTGTGGAGAGAAAACTTTTCTGTTTAGTTTTCAATTATTTAATTTTAGAAAGAGGAGTGCCTTTTATGTTCACTGGTTTCTTGAGACTTAAGCAATTACTGTATTCCCTGGCTAACCTGGGAATACAGTAAAAACCTAATTGTTGCAGGTAAGAGTTTAGTGTATATGAGCACACATGTCTGAGTTAAAGTGCGTTTGTCTGTAGTGACTCTCTTGTCATAGCAGCACCCTATCCCAGGTCTTATCTGCTCCTAAATGACCCCCATAAAGATGTGTGTGGGCAGCTTTCAAAACTAATGAAATGTGTTTCTGCGGTATCAACAGTTGATTAAAATGTTTCTCTTGAACAACCACCACTCTATACAATAAATCTCCTTTAACAAAAAAAAAAAGATACACCTTCTGCCAGCCTGGCAGCTTTCTCTACAACATTAACTTCAACAACAGAATAAAGGCATTTTCTAGGGTAGCATCATTAAGCTGATCCCTAGAAAATTCTTGCAACGAAATAAGCCTTGGAATTGGGGACCAGTCTTCAGCTTCCTCTGGAAGCCAAAGTTTTCACAACAGTATCACCGGCCAATGATTGCATTTGCTGCTCATTTCACACTTGGGACGAGTAGCGGTCGCAGACTTATATTCAGAATCCATAAACAACAGTTTTGTTGTCTCATTTTTAGGACCAGTGCAAGAGTACCAAAAATAGAAACACAGATAACCAAAGATAGTGTAATAGTTTATAACTCAATAGTGCAACACCCAAATAAAGTACATGTGCATACAAGAAAGCTAAAACAACATGTGCTGTGTCTCTATATGTATACATTTTTATTGTAAACAAAAGAAAATTGTTGTCCAGCGCTCAAAAACAAACAATATATAAATCCCTAAGTGTCAGAATATACATAAAGAAGAATTTTGTGCACAATAAAGCTATATTGGGATTAAGCTCACCTGCCACGTCAAGATATCTCTTGTAAAGTGTCACATTTAAAACCTTCCCTAAATCTCCATTTTTTTAATGCATGTACCTAGAGGGAGTGGTGAACTCCCAGAAAAACAAACTAGAAATTAGTAAAAGAGAAAAGGTGCTCTTCTTTACATTAATGAAATGTGGACAAGTAAATAAAATCATTTGAGACGGCAGCCAAGGACAATTGATATCAATCTGTATATGCAAACAAAAGAAAATTGTTGCCCGGTGCTCACAAACAAACCATATATAAATCACTATTTTTATTGTAATTATATTAAATTTGTGTACTAAATACTACTCTATATAGTCATCTATCTTTTGGCTTGGTGCTTTACAGAATGGTCCTGGAGAGATACAGCACAAAGGAATTGTACAGATAAGCCTTAAAGGATTAGTCTCACGCTCAATAGCTATTTTTTACTTAATAACTGTTATTTACTTATTAACAGGTATTCATATAGTACCTACATATTACACAGCACTGTACAGAAAATATTTAAGCGCTCACATTGATCCCTGCCGTAGTGGAGCTTACAATCTATATTCCATGTAGAGATGGGCGGGTCCGGTTCTCCGAGAACCGAACCCACCCGAACTTTGGGTATCCGAGTACCGAGCTGAGCAGCTCGGTACTCTCCCGCCCATTCCGAATCCAAATCGAGGCCGAACGTCATTGTGACGTTGTCGGATCTCGGGACTCGGTTCTCGCGATACTTCAACTTTATAAATACACGCCTCCACAGCAATCCATCGCCATTTGACAGAGGGAGAGAGCAGGGTGTAGTCATAGGCTAATTAGAGCAGGGACAGAGAATACAATATTGTTCTTGCAATTGCTCTAACCAAAATCGCTAGTGCAGAGAGGAGGATAGAGGTTTATTATTTTTTCTTCATATTTGGCACTCCCCAGCGCTTTTGGGGTGTCCCCCATAATTGTGCATTAATATTTCTGGCTGTCAAAAGTCATATCTGTCAGCAGTATCTACTAAATAATTTTTAGCACTCCTCAGTGTTTTTGGGGTGTCCTCCCTAATTGTGCATTAATATTTCTGGCTGTCAAAAGTCATATCTGTCAGCAGTATCTACTAAATAATTTTTAGCACTCCTCAGTGTTTTTGGGGTGTCCTCCCTAATTGTGCATTAATATTTCTGGCTGTCAAAAGTCATATCTGTCAGCAGTATCTACTAAATAATTTTTAGCACTCCTCAGTGCTTTTGGGGTGTCCTCCCTAATTGTGCATTAATATTTCTGGCTGTCAAAAGTCATAACTGTCAGCAGAATCTACTAAATAATTTTTAGCACTCCTCAGTGTTTTTGGGGTGTCCTCCCTAATTGTGCATTAATATTTCTGGCTGTCAAAAGTCATATCTGTCAGCAGTATCTACTAAATAATTTTTAGCACTCCTCAGTGTTTTTGGGGTGTCCTCCCTAATTGTGCATTAATATTTCTGGCTGTCAAAAGTCATATCTGTCAGCAGTATCTACTAAATAATTTTTAGCACTCCTCAGTGTTTTTGGGGTGTCCTCCCTAATTGTGCATTAATATTTCTGGCTGTCAAAAGTCATATCTGTCAGCAGTATCTACTAAATAATTTTTAGCACTCCTCAGTGCTTTTGGGGTGTCCTCCCTAATTGTGCATTAATATTTCTGGCTGTCAAAAGTCATAACTGTCAGCAGAATCTACTAAATAATTTTTAGCACTCCTCAGTGTTTTTGGGGTGTCCTCCCTAATTGTGCATTAATATTTCTGGCTGTCAAAAGTCATATCTGTCAGCAGTATCTACTAAATAATTTTTAGCACTCCTCAGTGTTTTTGGGGTGTCCTCCCTAATTGTGCATTAATATTTCTGGCTGTCAAAAGTCATATCTGTCAGCAGTATCTACTAAATAATTTTTAGCACTCCTCAGTGTTTTTGGGGTGTCCTCCCTAATTGTGCATTAATATTTCTGGCTGTCAAAAGTCATATCTGTCAGCAGTATCTACTAAATAATTTTTAGCACTCCTCAGTGCTTTTGGGGTGTCCTCCCTAATTGTGCATTAATATTTCTGGCTGTCAAAAGTCATAACTGTCAGCAGAATCTACTAAATAATTTTTAGCACTCCTCAGTGTTTTTGGGGTGTCCTCCCTAATTGTGCATTAATATTTCTGGCTGTCAAAAGTCATATCTGTCAGCAGTATCTACTAAATAATTTTTAGCACTCCTCAGTGTTTTTGGGGTGTCCTCCCTAATTGTGCATTAATATTTCTGGCTGTCAAAAGTCATATCTGTCAGCAGTATCTACTAAATAATTTTTAGCACTCCTCAGTGTTTTTGGGGTGTCCTCCCTAATTGTGCATTAATATTTCTGGCTGTCAAAAGTCATATCTGTCAGCAGTATCTACTAAATAATTTTTAGCACTCCTCAGTGTTTTTGGGGTGTCCTCCCTAATTGTGCATTAATATTTCTGGCTGTCAAAAGTCATATCTGTCAGCAGTATCTACTAAATAATTTTTAGCACTCCTCAGTGCTTTTGGGGTGTCCTCCCTAATTGTGCATTAATATTTCTGGCTGTCAAAAGTCATATCTGTCAGCAGTATCTACTAAATAATTTTTAGCACTCCCCAGTGGTTTGCGCTCAGAATGGATTCAAAGCAGTCCACATATGATCTGAATGAGCAACCAGGTTCTGTCACCAGTCCTGATGTTAGTGTTCCCAGTACGTCATCTGGCCAAGGCGATGTCAAACAACAGAGTGTTTTCAAATTAGTGCAAAAAACAAAAACCAAAAAAAAATTTACTGTATTGAAGCGAAAAAGAAGTGTAACTGAGCAAAAGTTAAGTGACGATAAAAAAAAAATTGCAAGCATGCCATTCTACACACGCAGTGGCAAAGAGAGAATGAGGCCTTCACCTTTGGCTATTAGTGGCAGATCCCAAAAAGTTACCCAGCCTACAATTGGTGCACAACTACTGTTACGCGTCAAAGCCAAGCTGCAAGATAACAGTGAGGCATTACAGGAGAATATTTGCTCTGATTCACAAATGACAACAATCCCTGTGGAGAGTCCATCCAACAGTGGGATGTCTAATCGTGAGCATTCTGCTGATGTGTGCCTTAATAGCCCGAGTGTAGCCGGTGATACCCAAATTGAGGATGCCACTTTGGAATTAGAAGAGGAGATTTGTGTAGGCGACGAGGGCGCTAATGATGATGTTGATGATTATGATGCAGACAGATACCAAATTGCCTTTCTCAATTTCTATTTATATTCTAGATTATATAACGGCTGAATAGTTTTCTATTTTACTCCTAGTGGAGAGAGGATCTGATGCAGACAGATACCAAACTGCCTTTGTCCATTTCAATTTATATTGTACAGTATATAACGGCTGAATTTATTAGTATTTTATACAAGTGGAGGGGGGCCTAGAGAGACAGAAACCAAACTGGCTTTCTCCATGTCAATTAATATTGTACAGTCTATAACGGCTGGATTTTTTTGTATTTTATACAAGTGGAGGGGGGCCTAGAGAGACAGAAACCAAACTGTCTTTCTCCATGTCAATTAATATTGTACAGTCTATAATGGCTGAATTTTTTAGTATTTTATACAAGTGGAGGGGGGCCTAGAGAGACAGAAACCAAACTGGCTTTCTCCATGTCAATTAATATTGTACAGTCTATAATGGCTGAATTTTTTGGTATTTTATACAAGTGGAGGGGGGCCTTGAGAGACAGAAACCAAACTGGCTTTTTCCATTTCTTTACATATTTAACTATAAGTGTAGGGTGTAATATACATTCAAAGACGATGGCTGCATTGCCAATATGCATAGATGGAGAGGAAGACAATCTGTTTTGTGTGTAGAATAGGCCTACCAACGAAGAATTAAACTGTTTTTTTGGATGATTTATTACCTCAACAATTAGATTACTTGTCTATAAAAAAGTTGGAGCACTAAATTGGGTTAATTTAGGCCCAAAAACTTGGATTTTCCCAAAAAATAGCAAAACAAAACCAAACAAAACCAAAACCAAAACCAAAACACGCAATGGCGGTTTTGCAAAACCAAAACCAAAACCACAACACGACGGTAATCCAGATCCAAAACCGAATCCAAAACCAAAACACGGGGGTCAGTGACCATCTCTAATTCCATGTCACATGGACACACAAATATCAGAGTTCATTTTGTCAAAATCAATTAACCTACCAGTATATGTTTGGAGTGTTGGAGAAACCCAAAGGAGGTTCATGCAAACATGGGTGGAAGATAAAAACTCCACACAGATAGGACCCTAATTTGAATCAAACCCATGACCCCAGTGCAGCTTTGCTGATAATTTAACCACCTTGCTCTGACCCAGGCTGAGCTAGAAGTTCTACTTTTACATAACATGTTCATCCGGTTCATGTTATGCACTCTCTTCTATTCACCATCGGAATGTATGCCAATTGTTTTTTTTTTATTTTTGCCATGGCATACTACACAATGAGGTAGTGAGGGTATGGCATACTGCCATATACCAGCCGACTTCTATCACTGCTCTTTCATACACTGAGATGTCCTACTACATTAATTCACATGTTCTAATTGATAGATTGAATTATGCTAGAAAATTTAAGTTAACTGTCACTGAACCCTAAGTAATGAGTTTGGCCTGCAATGAAGTGTCATGTTTTCTTCGACATTACGCTATGTACACTCTGGCATTAGAATTCTACATTTACGGGGCCTGATTCATTAAGGAAAGTAAGGCACAAAAATAAGTGTTCTCCTGGACAAAAACATGTTACAATACAAGGGGTGCAAAATAATTTATTATTTTACACATAGGATAAATACTGGATGTTTTTTTCCATGTAGCACACAAATACTTGATACCTTTATTTTTACACTGACATTTAAAGTAGTTCTAAAACATGCCTTACCTAAACTATAAATCTGCTATCACATTTTACATTTACCTCCATCTCCAATGCAACATGGTTTTGCTTTATTTTCCTTAATGATTTAGGCCCTAGATGTCTTTCTAAGATGTGTTGCAAGTTATTCGCATGTAAAGACACCAAGAACAGAATACAAAATAAAAATCTTTGTACCAAATGAGATCGCACATATTTGCATTATTCTGTGCATTTAACTTGCATTGCAGTACATATTTTAAGGTTTCTTGTTCCATTTAAGGGCGTCTGACACTTGTCAATGAAATTGAAAATATGCATTCATCTCAATGGAAGCACATTGTAAACCACATTATAAAATATGCAGTTAAGAAGCATATACAAAGGGGTTTCCACATGCATTGGCTTGCACAAGATAACAACTTACTGTTTTGTCATATACACATTCTAAAAACATGTACAACACACTTTGAAAATGCATCCAAATGCATCTTAATTGGTACATAAAATACGGTTTTGGTACATAAAATACGGTTTATTTGAATTTTTATTTGTGTCTTAATGTGTTAAAAAAGCACTTTGCAAACCCCAGTATGTAAGTTGCCTTAGGGAGGCAGACAAATGGGAGGTGGACGCCAGAAGATTAGATGTATTTATTAGTGTCCTGACAAAAATTGCATTTTTAATTAATTTATACATTTTAACCTTTTAGATTTTTTTTTTTATATATGTGGCTTGATTAATTTAAAAGAGCTTGATATATATTTTACTTGATTATGCAACAATGTTTAGATGTTCTGTACTCTAAAGAAATGTATAAACTGCATACTGTTAAACCCCCTTTCACATTGTAAGTGATAAATAAAAACACAGACATCCGTAAATTTTGGTAATACGGGTCACAGTTTATTAAAACATGAACTGGTGGCTGAGGAAGCAAGTTGCGAGTAAGCTAACAACTAATAGCAGAAACCAAACAGTGTATGGCCACCAAACACTAACCACTGGAGCCAGGATGTAATCCTTTACAATTGGATGGTGCTAAATCTGATGTCAGAGTGATTATACCTTCTGGACTCACAGTTGCATTTCCACACAAAGCAGGTAAAGGGGTCCCCCACACAAAAGGACCAAGAGCTACATTACTCTAAAGGGGCCAGTGATCAGTAGAAGCAGCATTTGAATTAGTCGCTGACTGCAACTGTCTTCCTGCCAACACTAGAGTCATTTAAAGAACAAACAACCTGCCACCAAGTGACCAATCTACAACCCCCAACGTCCAATATATCTGCTCTATAAAAATCAACAAACTCTCTTCTGTACAATGGACCTTGATCTGCCGTAATTAAGGGGTGATTAATAACCACCCCACAAGTGACCTAACAACATGCCTCTTAGACCTATTAACATTCTTCTGTAGACTTCTCATAATGAGGGCAGGAATATTGACCCTCCAGGAGAGCCTAGGGATTACATCTGACAGGCACAATTTAACAGCCGGCCATGTTGCCTTTATTGTCCTCAGACTCCTCCTGAATGGAGATTAACAAGTCTAAAAACTTCTCCTTACCCACATTGTTACCCCCACCCCCCACGAGAATGATAAGTAGGTCGGGAGCGGTAGTCATTTTAGCGACTACCACCAACCCGTTACTACTTACCCCGACAACAATTACCCGACCATCACTTTTCCTACATACTTGTTAAGCCGAATGTTTATTATAGTGATTTGCAAGAATTGCTATGAGCTTACAGGACAGCAGCTGTAAATGACGTTACTTTTAAAGCTGTCAGTATTATTTGTGGTCTTAAAGAGATGATTTAAGGAGGCGCTGCCTCTATAATGTAAAAGCCTTACTAAAAATACATTGTGGATCCAGCACCTCCTTAAATTATCCCTTTAAGACCACAAATAATACTGTCGGCTTTAAAAGTAACGTCATTTACAGCTGCTGCCCTGTGAGCTCATCGCAATACTTCAAAATCACTATAATAAACATTCGGCTTGACAAGTATGTAAAGAAACTCACTGTGGGGTAATCCTTGTCGGGGTAAGTAGTATCGGCTTTATCATGCTCGCTTTAACATACCACACCCGTTGGTGGGACCCTCCTGGCTTATCTCAACAGACAAAAAGGCCCTTCATGCCCCAGTCCGACACTGCTGACAGGTGAAGAAAGCTCAGATAAAAAGGAGGTTAAGGGGTTGAAGGGACAGTCGGACAGAGGAAAGAAGCTGAGGGGAACATACAAACATAACGCTTTTTTAACATCTTATTAAGCCTTTTGTCTGCAAAGGGAAGACCTGGGGGTAAATTTATCAAGTTGCGCATTTGAAAAAGTGGAGATGTTGCCTATAGCAACCAATCAGATCCTAGATGTCAATTTGTAAAATGTACTAAATATATGATAATTAGAATCTGATTGGTGGGTATAGGCAACATCTCCACTTTTTTCCCCCTGTTTTTCCCCCTGCTGTTATTCTGGCACAGGTGAGTACTGCTATTTGGGGGAGGTGGGTTGGTAACAATATATACCATGTGAGTGGAAATATCTTTTAAAATGTACCTGTGACACAGGACTGAAAAAAACAACAACTCATCACTAGTTTAGCTCAAGTAAAGTCTAAATGCAATTTGAAGAGAACTAACCACTTACACACAATAGACGGAGGCATTCTGTGGACTGAACCAAATACTCACAAGAATGCTAAATACTAAATACTAAAATTCTGTATAAAACAAACTGAAGAAGAGTGATAAAAATATATGCTATTTATGAGATGATCTATTCTATTTAGTATAAGCATTCCAGTCATGGCAAGTTGGTGTGAGGAGCTTCCTATGTACATTAGATGAGTGGCCATTAAAAGTTCATTAGCCTCTGAGTAATATGGAAAATATGCTGGCGTAGTCTGTGTACAGGTTACCTATACCTGGAAGGGAATAGCTTCTGAATACGTGACCTGTCTTTGCACCAACATGGGATGCGATATGGAACAAACTATTTGGTTTAGTAACAGTTAGTGTAAAATAAGTCTTAACGTATGATGCCTTGATATCAGTTTTATATTTAGACAACTGGCTTAGTCTGAGTAACACTGAGCACAGTCATTTAAGCAAATTGTGATGTAAAATGTGCTAACAGTAACAATATCCTTTCTTTACATAGCACCACTTTACTGAGAAGATTTGTCATTCACATCAGTCCGTGACCCATTGGAGCTTACAGTCTAAATTCTCTAGCACACAAGCACAATAGGGTCAATATTAGTCAACAGCCAATTACATACTGTATATCTTTGGAGTTGGGGAAGAATCACATACCAATACGGAGGGAGCATACAGACTCCATAAAGATAGAGCCCTAGACTCAAACTCATTACCCCACTACTGTGAGGCAGCAATGCTAACCACTGTGCCACTGTGAAATGGTATCATTTCCCTTGACAACTCCCTTGACATCTCCCTTGACAAGCAATCGTCTCAATTCCTTTGTAGCACCCTCTGACACTCTCTCTTCATTTGATCCCACAAATGAAGAGGAAGTTTCTACTCTCTTTTCATCTTCCTACTCTACCTACTGTCCTCTTGATCCCATTCCCTCTCAAATTGGTATGTCCCTGTCTCCTGTGCTCATTCCCCCTCTAACTAAAATCTGTAATCTATCTCTTTCTACTGGTATTTTTCCATCACTATTCAAGCATGCAGTGATTACTCCCATTTTAAAAAAACAGAATTCTGACCCTAACTATCTCCTAAATTACCGCCCCAGCTCCCATGCCCCTCCAAGTTTCTCGAGAGAATTGCCTACACTCGCCTCACACACTTTCTTACAGCAAACAACCTATTGGATCCTCTTCAGTCAGGCTTTCGCACTCAACACTCCACAGAGACTGCGCTGACCAAAGTTGTCAATTATTGGATCACAGCAAAAAATAATAACCATTACTCTCTTCTAATTCTCCTGGATCTCTCTGCTGCATTTGACACTGTTGACCACTCTCTCCTCATACAAACGCTACAATCCCTAGGTCTTGAAGGCACTGTCCTATCCTGGTTCTCATCCTACCTATCTAATCGCTCTTTCAGTGTTAATTTCTCTGGATCCACCTCTGCTCCGCTTCCTTTATCAGTTGGAGTACCACAAGGCTCAGTCCTAGGTCCTCTGCTATTCTCTATCTACACCACTTCTCTTGGAAAACTAATAAGCTCCTTTGATTTCAGTATCATCTCTATGCGGATGATACAAAAATTTATCTATCCTCTCCTGATCTTTCACCATCTGTGTTGTCTCGCGTTAATGACTGTCTTTCTGGCATTTCATCTTGGATGTCCTCTCGCCAACTCAAACTCAATCTCTCAAAAACTGAATTAATAATATTCCCACCCAAAAACAGAAGCTTCCTGCCTGACATTTCTATTTCTGTTGATAACATGACCATAAATCCCACCCCGCAAGCTCGTTGCCTAGTTGTAATCCTTGATTCACAACTGTCGTTTATTCCCCACATCAACTCTATATCTAAATCATGTTACATACACCTAAAGAACATTTCCAGAATACGCACATATCTGACACAAGACACCGCAAAAACATTAATTCATGCACTCATCATCTCCCGCATCGACTATTGCAATTCCCTCTTACTGGTCTTCCCAAGGTCAGACTTGAACCCCTACAATCTATTTTGCACGCAGTGGCTAGATTGATTTTCCTTACTAACCGTTATTCCTCTGCTGAGCCACTCTGTCAGTCTCTACATTGGCTGCCTGTATTTCAACGAATCCAGTATAAAATTATTCTACTAACATACAAGGCCATCAAGAAAATTGCACCGACATACATTTCCTCACTTGTCTCGAAATATCTCCCTACTCGACACCTCCATTCTGCACATGATCTACGTCTCTCCTCCACTCTCATCACATCCTCCCATTCTCGGTTACAGGATTTTTTCCGGACTGCACCCACTTTGTGGAATTCCCTCCCATGCACAGTAAGACTTTCCTCTAGTCTTCAAACCTTCAAGCGTTCACTGAAAACCCACCTCTTCAGACAAGGTTATGATATTCCTCAACCATCATCTTAATTTCCCTAGATTACCCTATTACCATCCTCTACACTGCTAACGCAAGACAACAACCTTCTGAACAACATTGCCACACACACAGCACACTCAATACTTTTACCTTTGCAGTCTAGCTGGTCCATTGTGCACTATGATGTAGCACATGCCCTTGTGTTTCTAACTCCCATTGTCCCATAGATTGTAAGCTTGCGAGCAGGGTTCTCTTACCTCTCTGAATGTATGTATTACCCAGTATTGTCTTATCAATGTTTGTTCCCAATTGTAAAGCGCTAAGGAATTTGCTGGCACTATATAAATAAATGTTGATGATGATGATGCCACAGCCTATAGCTGTATAGGTAAAGTTAAAAAAGCTGTAATGGTATTTTTTTGTAAAGAAGTATGGGGTATGCTGGCTTGTGGTGCAAAGAAAGAATGATACTATAAGTGAGCACTGTACAGAGAACTCATACCAGTCCCTGCTACATTGGAGCTTACAGTCTAAATTCCCTAACATACACACACAGACAGAGAGAGAGATAGAGACTAGGGTCAATTTTCATAGCAGTCAATTAATCTACAAGTATGTTTTTGGGAGTGTGAGAGGAAACTGGAGTACCCGGAGGAAACCCACTCAAACCCAGAGAGAATAAACAACTCAACACAGATAAGGCCATGGTCGAGAATCAAACTCATGACCCCAATGCTGTTAGGCAGAACTGCTAACCACTAAGCCACCGTGCTGCCAGTATATAAAAATTTCTTCTGTAGCACTCTTGTGAGTGAAGTATTTGTTCTGCTTATATTATAATACACCAGTTACCATAAATAAACATTCCTAATTCAATAGTATATCCATAACAAGCGTGTCAGTTATTTCAGAAATACACACATTTTAGTATCTCTTTTTATCACATTCATACGAACAATAATAGCAGCTTTGGGTGAATTCCCATAACTAACATCACTGGAACAACACTTTGTAAGTTTGTGATGTTCTTCTCTTTGTATCTACATTGATACACAGTTTTACTACCATAGTACCAGCTGGCTATTCATTCCGTAAGCGGGGAGACACAATCGAAGGCTTACATAATCATGAGTACCGCAAGCACTGAATTGACTAAGCATCATTTTCTCACCTGTCACCCTGGAGAGACTTTCATGATTGTATACGTCATATTGGTCCACGTCAATAAGAACATCAGACCCAGTCTTCTTCCAGTACATTATCATCTGCCCCATAAAAGAATGTGTCTCTTCCCTACATATGGACTGATGAGACAAAATTTTTGCTGCCAACTACATATCTATTACACATTTGGAATATCCTTTGGTAACAAAAGATGATCTACAATGGTATTTTTTTGTAAATTACCTTTTTTATTTTCAAATACATGGATAAATTAAATGTGCATTATTCTTATAAGCAGCTAGAATATGCACAGTGTAATTTCTTTCTATTTTTGTGAAAAGTGTATATTTAGATGTTATAAAGCCATAAGCAGCACCTCAAAGCACACATGGGTATAGTATACTGTGCTTTAATATGTTCCTGTTATTAAGTATAAAAAAAACTTCTATGTCCCTATGATCCATAAAACCAATATAGATTTTTTTTCTGCCCAATTAGAATATCCGTAGTGCAAATGGGAAAATGTTGACTTGTTCTACTTTTCACTATAGCTAAACTAGCAACCAAAAATACAAAGCTATTAATCTTTCATTAAGTTAAAGGGATGAAAAGGAATCACTTATAGTATCATTCTTTCTTTGCACCACAAGCCAGCATACCCCCTACTAACTTCAAAAGCTTCGAAGAGAAGTTGATTAACTTTGCTGGCAGAGAACCAAAAGAGATTTACTTAAGTTCTGTAATGTATTCAAAGCTACAATATGGGCATCAAACTGCAACATAACAGGTACAGTCGCTTGGAAATATTATTGTAACCATGGAATATTATCAATCTATCATTGTGTGCATTACACTTCCTAAGGTAAACTGCAATAATAGAATACATTGCAAATGCCATGAATATGACAAAAAAACAAAAGGATGTGGTCGCACATAGACGGGACTCATTATCTATTGTTAATGACAAAATATGATTACCCAAACTAGATAGGGTGCACTCCTATATGTTGTTAACTGTAAATAGGAGAATAAAGAAAGGAGACATAAGAGGAACTCCAGTCCCTTAAAGATAGATATCGGATCTAAAACTTCACTTTTATTTAGTCATAATTAAAAGAAAAACCAGCGAATTAATCCATTAAAAATGTGAATAATATGTATGTTGTATATTAAAATCCAAAAGACATCCGACAGCGGTGTGAAAAATATACCTCAAATATAGTATTGGAGAGTGATCCTTAATAATTACCAATATCTCTATTAAATCTTGAGATCTGCTCTCATAATATATGAACATAACCTGACTCCAATTGTCTCTAAATGGGGGATATTAGAGTGCATTTTATTCAATATATGTCACTCAATTTGAGACACAATTTTGGTGATTCTTTGCGCATGTGTCAGAGATACTACTACTAATGTTAGTGGCTACCCCCAGTGGCTAAGCACTTCCTCCTCAGACACAATTGTAATACGGAGGGGTTAAAGTGCTATGGTATAGAAAAAATCAATCTGGGAATCAGAGGGGGGGACATTGACCAATGCTTATTACAACGTGAAAGTAGGTGGATCTTATTACTTGGTTCACTTTCCTCACAAGGACTTAACGAATACAAAGCTATGCAAGCTTTTTATAAAAATACAATATTCATGTAATCATGTGAATATTATACATGGGCACTGTTTGTGCTTGGAAATCCCAATAACATTGTTCTATGGATATATGATAAATAGATATCTGTAATATAAGGAATTTATCTAATTGAATATTTACTGATAGGTAGTACTTCCATAATATGAACTTAATACAAATAATTAAGCATAAATCAGAATCCTCTTAAAATATTAGAGATATGGTACTTAGGGATTTATGTGTGGAGGGATGAGACTTTAAGATAATGGTGTGACTTAAATGTAGGCACCCATCACCATCTATGAAATGTGTTGTTATGAATGTATATCCAAAAATGGATGTTCTCCCCAATAATCTCAGGAAAATCATTTCCTCTGATGATATAGTTCCCTTATTGTATATTTAGCTCTCTAATATGGATAGAACTAAAATAAAATCCAATTGAACTCGTTATTTTTGTTTTGTTTACTTACCTGATCAAATATACATTTGAAATTTAGTAAAGTAATAATCATGAGATACTTAATTATAATTAATTGGGATAAATCTAGCGTATTCCCTCTGGGATGGGAGTGTCCCGTGACAATGCTAGAAAGCTTGCAGTTAAAATGGGCATCGAAATTCAAATACCTGGGAATATGGATCTCTAATACCCCCGCTGAATATGTAGAACTTAATTTGCGGCCCCAGATCAAATACATTAAAGAAAAAACTCATGTATGGAAGAAGCTCCCACTTTCTGTCTCCGGTAGGATAAATTTAATTAAGATGATGGTGCAGCCAAAGTTTTTGTATATACTCCAGCAGTCACCTGTATTTATTCCACCCTCCATTTTCCGATGCATTGATAGCTATTTGATTTCATTGGTTTGGGGAGGGGGAAGGGCTAAGGTCAAGCTCAGCTCGCTGTATAGATCCAGATCTTCTGGTGGATTTGCACTTCCTTACTTGAAACTATATTATTTTGCCTCTCAGTTGGTCCACCTTAGGGCATGGGTTTCGGACCCCGATTACCATGAGCTACATTGGGTGTTGGTACACCAATTTAATTCTAATCACACTCCCTTACAGTCACTGCTGGTGGGGCGGCTTGGTATGCGGGCTCCTCCGCTCCTGATTCAGGCCAGTGGCGCACGCAGGGGGGGTTTCTGAGTCTCTAGAAAACCCCCCCCCTGCGCTAACTAAGTGGCCACTGTTCTATACATCAGCCGCGGCGCTGTCAAAGAAGCGTCAGACGCTTCTTAGATAGCGCTGCGGCTGCTGTATAGGACAGCGCTGGCGAAACGCTCTCTCTCGTGGTTTGGGTTTTTTTTCGGTCGCGGGGAGAAACATCCCCCCCGACAATCCTCCGTGCGCCCCTGCAGGCAGTTAAGATTTGGACAATCTGTAATAAAATAATAAAACAAACTGACATTGATCCATGTACTCCTATCTGGGGGGCAAAGAAATTTGAGAAGTTGAATACAGTGAAGAGGGCCAGGGAGTGGTCTCGGTTGAGTGTGGTGTCGGTAGGTCAGCTTTATGACACAAATGTACTTAAATCCTTTGAACAGTTGGTTGGGGAATTCTCTGTACCCAGAACAATATTTTATTCTTACCTTCAATTACGACACGCCCTAAACACACAATTTAAAGGGGAGACATTGGTGTTTGGGGTGGATCCACTGAGGAAACAATTACAGGCCTTGGGTTATAGAGGTCTGATCTCTCGAATGTATTCATGTCTTCTGTATGAATCCACTGCAGATGATTTGGATGGTTTGAGGAATCAGTGGGAAATAGATATTGGCGCTTTATCAGACAAGGAGTGGGGAATGGTTACAGACAGTACTAAAGGTTATACTTCATCATTAAAATTTCAACAAATACAGGTGTTTATCTTACACAGGGCCTACTTTACCCCTATTAGACTGGCAAAATTTCGCCCGGATGTTACCCCTAACTGTCCGAAATGCAATTCGATCAATGCTAACTTTTGGCACCTTCTATGGGAGTGTTCACGTATACGAATCTTCTGGCGAAGGGTCAGGAGATGTATTCAGGTTACTGGATATGAAGTGTCTCTTAGTTCACCGGCCACTTGTCTCTTTGGGCTCCGATTGAAGGGGAAAGTTAATAAACTGACAAAAATGTACATTTCACAGTTATTGATGTTGGCTAAGGTCTGTATAGCGAGGCTGTGGTTGGCCCCGACGAGTCCCACGGTTAAAAATTGGAAGGCACTGGTTAATACTACCATAAGGCACGAGAGATTTGTTTATACTAGCAGACAGGCTCTGAAGAAATTTGAGAATATATGGTACAGATGGTTAGAGTCTCCATTCTATCCTATGTCATCTAGTACAGATGCTCTATTTACTTAAATGTATGGCTCCCGCAGTTCTTATAATAAGTATCTGAGTCCATGTAATAAACCCTGCATGTGTAACATACTTATGTATAAGCATTTACGATGTATGATCCTGAATGAATATAGCACATTTATTATTATTATGCTTTATTGTAATCTTGTAAATTCCGTCATTTAATTCTGATATGTATGCGATTGTTTTTCTTTTCTTTTTGTTGTTTGGTATGTTTATATCTTAAAAAATTTCAATAAAAATACTGGATTTAAAAAAAAAATAATCATGAGATACAACATTAGGGTAAATTATGGACAGAAACTACACATTTTGCTCTTTACTAGTTAATCTCAGTATGTTTGACCTTTGATTTGTTGGCACATCTGTCAATCAATTTCCTGCAAGGCGATTGGACAGTTCTTGTTTATTAACCTCCCAGGAAGGTCTCTCGGGTTACCACCTTGAAAAAGCTACGAGCGAAATGTACGGCGGGGGAATGTGACGTCATAAGTGATGTCACAAACACCCGAGAGCAGCGACTGACTCTGGTATCCCTCGCCGAAGAAAGTTTGCATATATATATGCATCAATATACAAGCACTGATACAATGCGCGCATAGCGCTGATATAATGCGCGCATGAGTTATAATTGTATATGAGAATGCAGTTTCTCTTAGGGGGATGTTAAGAGAATATGAGTGGTTCAGGAGAAACGATCTCAGATTCATGAATAATGTAAGAAAGGGATTATCCAATGTGCGCTGTGTCTCTCTATATAACTGGCAAATGAGAGATACATAGTATCACATACTACTACTACAATAATACAGGATGATACCCTCTCTAATAGCATAAGCACTAGGGATTATCTGAGGAATGCCAACTATGCATATTAAGAGAATATAAGGCTAAGATCCTTGTGACCAATTAAACTGTAAGAGTGCAGAGTGCATGTTCTTGAGCTCTCTCATGCAGTGTAGCACAATCGCTCTATTAGGAGCCATCAATACTATTAGAAACACAGTAATCTATTTACTAATATTGATGGTATAGAATGTACGACTATCCACAAATATTAAATTTGAATCTTATATGATAGTGGATCTCTATTAATCCCAATCTTTATTTGAGAGGCCATATTGGGTCAAAACATTAGTAGTACTATCTCTGACACATGCACAAAGAATCACCAAAATTGTGTCTCAAATTGAGTGACATATATTTATTAAAACACACTCTAATATCCCCCATTTAGAGACAACTGGAGTCAGGTTATGTTCATATATTATGAGAGCAGATCTCAAGATTTAATAGAGATATTGGTAATTATTAAGGATCACTCTCCAATACTATATTTGAGGTATATTTTTCACACCGCTGTCGGATGTCTTTTGGATTTTAATACACAGCATACATTTACATTTACATTTTTAATGGATTATTTAGCTGTTTTTTCTTTTAATTATGACAAATAAAAGTGAGGTTTTAGATCCGATATCTATCTTTAAGGGACTAGACTGCCTCTTATGTCTCCTCTCTTTATTCTCCTATTTACAAATGCCATGAATGCACAACGAACAGTCATCTTGAAGTATCTAAATTTCACACATTAGAGACAACATTAATGGCCAATAGTTTTTAATTTGTTCTTAGTATATCTAATTGTATCTACTAACACTCAGCCTTCATTCAAGGGGAATGTTCTTGACTCTTCACATTTCATAATCAACTATTTATATAGCGCCACTAATAACGCAGCACTGTACAGAGAACTCATACCAGTCCCTGCTCCATTGGAGCTTACAGTCTAAATTCCCTAACATGTACATACACAGACAGAGAGAGATAGAGACTAGGGTCAATTTTCATAGCAGTCAATTAATCTAGAAGTATGTTTTTTGGAGTGTGAGAGGAAACTGGAGTACCCGGAGGAAACCCACTCAAACCCAGAGAGAATATACAAACTCCACACAGATAAGGCCATGGTCAAGAATCGAACTCATGACCCCAATGCTGTTAGGCAGAACTGCTAACCACTAAGCCACTGTGCTGCCAGTATATAAAAATTTCTTCTCTAGCACTCTTGCGAGTGAAGTATTTGTTCTGCTTATATTATAATACACCAGTTACCATAAATAAACATTCCTAATTCAATAGTATATCCATAACAAGCTTGTCAGTTATTTCAGAAATACACACATTTTAGTATCTCTTTTTATCACATTCATACGAACAATAATAGCAGCTTTGAGTGAATTCCCATAACTAACATCACCGGAACAACACTTTGTAAGTTTACGATGTTCTTCTCATTGATACACAGTTTTACTACCATAGTACCAGCAGGCTAGACATTCAGTAAGCGGGGAGACACAACCGAAGGCTTACATAACCATGAGTACCACAAGCACTGAATTGAGTAAGCATCATTTTCTCACCTGTCACCCTGGAGAGACTTTGATGATTGTATGCGTCATATTGGTCCACGTCAATAAGAACACCAGACCCAGTCTTCTTCCAGTACATTATCATCTGCCCCATAAAAGGATGTGTCTCTTCCCTACATATGGACTGATGAGACAAAATTTTTGCTGCCAACTACATATCTATTACACATTTGGAATACCCTTTGGTAACAAAAGATGATCTGTCTCAGAGGTGGTTATCCTAAAGTATCTCTCTCACAATAGTGTACTTTTACACACTTACTACTTTTGTCATTTTATAATTCACTGACAATCGTTATGAGAGATACTGGGAGTATTTGGAAATCAAAAAGACTGAAGTGCTTTATAGGCCCAGGGGGACACTTGTCACGCAGCACTCAGCAAAATGCAAAGTGCATGTGTATCATCAAACTGTAATGTGATTCAACATTACCATCTTGTATTATGTATGTGTTTGTGTCACACCATATGCTGCAACTTATAGCTACTAATATAGCAACAGTCCTGTTTGTGACTTAAATAATTAATTTGTATGTGCTGTCAGACAAAGGAGGTAATTGCATAAAAAAAATATGTTTTTTCCAGTTTGGCTTTATATTTATATCATGCCCTATATCAATACATTTAAATAATTAATATTTATATATTATATAAATGCATTTTTCTGTAATATTTATAGACTCTGCCCTGCGCCGTTCATTTTTTCTTTTAGGTCCAAAAGTAGACACAACTTGAAATAACACTTTTGCACATTCACATCTGGGTCCACAATGATTACATATTTCCATGAAGGCATATTCTGAAA
Source organism: Mixophyes fleayi (assembly GCF_038048845.1). Taxonomy (NCBI): domain Eukaryota; kingdom Metazoa; phylum Chordata; class Amphibia; order Anura; family Limnodynastidae; genus Mixophyes; species Mixophyes fleayi. The sequence continues at coordinate 348,714,538 of NC_134402.1, read as the reverse complement.
GTCAAATGTGGTAAAATAAGTGCATCTGTGCACAATGTGCTTTGTGTGCACGCTTAGTACACAACCTGTAAAATCTGTGAAATATGGAGAAAGCAGGCCTATGAAATAGAATAGTGCAGTATGAAGATATACTCTCTTAATAGCATAAAGATCATGCTACGTTGTAGGCAAATGAGGGTGAAAGGGACATACAGAATATAACTTGCGAAAAACTAAATTGGTGTTGAGTTTGATGCATTTACATAAAAAAATACAGATGCATACCTCCCATCTGTTCCGATTTCAGGGCTGTGTTCTGCTGTCCTGTTTTGTTCAGAGGACATGGCCACGCCCCCATTGTGCCATGACTACACCCCCATTGAGACATGGTTACACCCCCTTGTCCCGATTCCGGGGAAATGTTGGGAGGTATGCAGATGTATCATTCACGTTTACAACAACAAAAAACAATACTGTGAATATGCAAAGTTGAATGAAGCTCTGCACCAGCAGCATTTGTGTTCGAGACTAATGTAGGCAATGTACAGTAAGGGCATGTTGTGGGCATTCTGTCGAACATGCGGCAATTTCAAGTGCTGAGTTTCTCCTAAGTACGCTTGGTTTCAGCTGTATCATTTGCACCAGCTACAGGGCAGGTGTAAGTGCCGACTGATGGTGATGACTAATATGGCATAGCCTTTGTTTTAAAAACTACACACATGCATGCCACTTACTAGCACAGAGCATGTGTATGCCAGTGAGATAGACTATAAAAATACATTGTATATACAGTACATATTAACAGCATCTTGATTAATGTATTGAATGCAAAAACAAAAACAAAACTGAAAATCCTTATTTATATGAATGATTATACTGTTAATAGTTGTTTATTTTTATAATAGAATAGAATAACTTTTGCATGCGTTCTGATGTGATCATATACTGCCGTCGGTTGTAAAGCTTGCGGGGGAATGGACCAGACGTACACATGTGTCTTACCTTCTAAACGATGACCACCTACCGTCCACTTCAGATCCACCCCAGCCGCTCTCCGTCTCAGAACCGTCTTCAGTAAAGGTCTGACTCCTGGATCCTGCAGGCGAATACATTAAAGGAGACAGGTGGGTACAAATAGCAAACAGTTCGGTAAGTTACCTGCCAGTGACCACCTCACCAATGGTCACTTTTTCTCCTCTCTGAGCGGACTGATCCTGCTGCTGCTCACCTGTCCTGGGCCACCCATGTTCGCTGGTACTGAGCCGCTCCGTAGGCCTCGACCTTGAGCTGTTAAGCCCGCCTTGTCTTGGGGCTCAGGACTTTAGGTGACCTTCAGCACAGGATAGAGGGACTTTATATGCTACTCTAGTCTCAACAGCCTAGAACTTACCTACATGGGGCTTAACACCCTCCTAAACTACCCAGAGCCCAGCGCTCTGCTACACAACCATAAGGGCCTACTGCCCTGCTAACAACAAGAACCTACTGTCCCTCTAACCACTAGGCCCAATGCCTTTCTAACCTATCAGAGCCTACCGCAGTCCTATATCACTATAAGGGCCTTTCATTCCATTGCACTCTTAGGCCGAATGCCTCCCTATTCACACAGGGTCTCCTGCTACCTGTGGCCTCGTAATTCTAAGGAACTAATGCACTGTTGCTACCAGGACCTAGTGCCCTGCTCTCAAGAGGGCCCTGTGCCGTAACTATTGGCCTTGTGCCCAGCTACTGTAGAGCCTTGTGTCCATCTAAATGTCTGTTGGGCCTTGTGCTCAACCTAACTGCCTATTGGGCCTTATGTCCAAACTACTGAGGGCCTTGTGCCCCAAAACTAAAGGGGCCTGGTGTCCACTGATGGCCAGATGCCCAACTACGGGTCTTAAGTACATATTAAACGTTATTGGTGCCGAGCTCTGCGAGGTGCTGCGGACCTAATGCCCGAATGGCGCACATAGGACTTATCCCTGACCTACCTAAAGGGGTAATACTCACTTGCCCCACACAGGATGCCCAACTTGCCACGGCATCTTCGGGTCTTCCAGACACTCCAGCCAGCGGTGCCTCTTCCCCCTTTGGTGCACTGCTTCCCACTGTCTTTTTGATGGGGGCACTCTTAACCCTTACAATGGCTCCCCACCTATGATCTCTTCTTGGGCTTGATCTCTGCGTCTTCCGTCTTCTCTCTGGCCGGCACCTTCCTCTCCCAACTCGCCTTCGGGAGAGCCAGGATTGGCCCACCTATCCAGCTGCCAACTGACCAGCATGGGAAAGTAAGCCCTGTTTGGCTCACTCACCTTCGGCTTCCGGGACCTGCAAAAGAAGATGGACACTTACCGGCGCTGGAATGCAGGGCTGGTGAGTTGTCTTCTTTCTTCTTTACTTTCAGCTTAATCCTCTTGATGGCAGGGGAGGGCTGGCAAATTTTGGCCCAGGGGGCAAGATCTGACTCAGCAGCCTTTTTTAAAGGAAAAAAATACAGGTGGCCCAGTGACCCAGCCCAAGATAACACGCTATGGGACCGGCCTGGGGGGCAGATGCCCCCCAGCCCAGCCTGTGCCCCTGCTTGACAGGCACCTCAGTGGCTGGGCACACTTCTACACTGTTCTGTCTCTCTCCATGCAGTAAGTAACATTTAAGCAGAACATACTTACACCCAGATTCAAAATGAAATGTATCTTTAAATCTACTTCTATTTGAAGATGGACTGAAATATGCTCATGTTCTGTGAACTTTTTTAAAACCCTGTGGGGTAAATTTATCATGCTGCGAGTTTCCAGCGGGTTTGAAAAGTGAAGATTTTGCCCAAAGCAACCAACAACTTTCTAGTTATCATTTGTTTAGTACATTCTACAAAATGGCAGCTAGAATCTGATTGGTTGCTATAGGCAACATCTCCACTTTTCAAACCTGCCGGAAACTCGCAGCTTGATAAATTTACCCATGTGAGTCTTTTTTACTTGTCTTTGTTCCTGGAATTTTTTTGTCACTGTTTTTACTTATCATTTTTCAACGCTAATTTTTTATTGACTCTTTTGCTATTGGTAAATTATTTATATCCTGTGGTAATATCAACTAGCACTTATAGAGTGAGTTCTTGAGTTTACATAACAAGGGGAATTCAATTGCCAACGATGTACCGCACGGACATCACGCCGCTCACATTGCCGGCAGTTATGGGGGGCGGAGATTTCTGTCAAAATCTCCACCGCAATTTGCCTCACGGATGTTCCGGAGAAACTTTGCGGCTAATTTAATTCCCCCATAATGTCATGTGTAAAGAGGTGCAGCCACAGCCCTTTTGATGGCGGCGCACATCTCTTCTGCTGGGGGGGGGGGGCAGAAATAAAACCAAGGTTAAGGTCATCTCTGGTCCATCTTTTTGTATAATTTTTAAAATCAGTTTAAAAGAATATACAATTTTTCTATAAGAGCAAATGTCTGCCCTCTGTTCACCTTTCACAGATCCTCTAAAATGATCCATTTTTTGCAGTTACTTCTGCTTTTCATCAATTATTAATTCAACATAGGTAAATGCAGTAATAAGTGGGAGGTTCAGAAGCAGAGCATTTTGTCCTGGGTGGACAGAGTTGTGTTGGAGGGTCTGCTCTCAAAAAGTAAGTCACATTACCCTTAGTTGTAAAGACGCTGTGTGCACAAGCCTTAGATTGTTTACGAATGTTCTTCAATAGGTTTTTTTTCACACAAAGTAGTCTTGAAATGTACAATTTCAACCAAAATCTGTTAGCTATAAATATATAGCAATGGGAAAATGTAATTTAATTTAATTTAACAATTTAACTTGTAATTAATGGGTTATTTAAAAAAAAAAAGAAGCTTCTGTACCACCTCACAATTTCTAATGGGATCTCTGTCTTCCCAAAACAATGCAACACACTAATGACATCTTAACCAATTTGATACAGTTGCCTGTACTTTATATACAATTACTTCAAGTAGCACATAGTCTATTTGCTGTCTGAGTAGTTGGGTATACAATCAAACTTGGACATTAGAGACACCCATTTGATCTAGACGTCAGACCCCAGAATCTCCAAAGACACCATGGGACCTTAGGCAACACACTGGATTGGATCCACCTCCGTTTATTAAAAAGGAATACATAAAAATGGGTTAGAATAATCTGGGCCCCTCATTGGCCACTTGGTATTGTTTTTCCTGATGGATGATCTGGCTCTCAATATCTAAGCTTTTACATGTCACCAAATGCAATATAAACTAACAAAAACGAAACAAATGTATTGTATCTGAAGAAACGTCTTTTGTTGAATACGGGTCTAGGTATGCTCTGCATATAGGGCTCTTGCTGTACTGAGACAGATGCAATGCACTGCAGGATACATACAATACGTATGCGGAATACACAGAAAACAAAAGTATTCAATTATTGTCACCTGTTAATAATAATATATACATTAATGAAAAAAACATTAAAAAAAAGTTTTTTTTCCCCCTCATGAAATATATTTATCAGGATGTAATTAATGTCTACTTTACATCAAAGAAATTTTTTACAGTTGCACTTGATTGCAAACACGTGTTGTGGCGTGCATACGTGACCATCATCACTATCACTTGGCAGTAACACCTGCTTTGTAGCCTGTGCAAATGACACGACTGAAAAACATCTAGAAATGTCCAAAGTTTGACTCAGATGCCGCTGTTGCGTGCACACGACCTTGGCACACCCTTATTGTAGATTGTCAACGTGCATTCGCCCCTTCCCCTCCCTGTTCCGCTCATGAAATCGAAGGTTGTTGGAACTGTCCTTTGCATTCTAAGATGATTTGGATGTCATTGTGTTCACTGGCATATAGACCGTTTCTGGGCACGGGCAGTGCAATTTAGTGCAAAATATGTCATGTACCGGCATTTACGTTCCTTAATGAATCAGGCCCAATATGTCAGCAATAAATAAGATAATATATGTAAGTGTAGTAGCTTACATAAACATATGTATACAATAACAAACATAGCAGTATATACTATATCAGGCCTGGCCGACTTGTGGCTCTACAGGTGTTGTGAAACTACAAGTCCCATATGTTTGTCCCCAATTGTAAAGCGCTACGGAATATGTTGGCGCTATATAAATAAATGCTTAGGATGATGATGATGATGAAGTCCCAGTATGCCCTGCCACCTGTCACCTGGATATCTGCTGACAAAGCATGCTGGGGCTTGTAGTTTCTCAACACCTGGAGAGCCACAGTTTGGCCAGGCCTGCACTACATAATATAAAGTGATACTATAAATAAACAGTGCATTGCATAAAGACAATATAAACTTAAAATGTGTATGGCAGAGAGAAATAACATGGTAACAATAGCAGAATCTTGTGGGCAAAATGCCGTCACATGCATTGTCTTTTTTTCTTTTGTTTCCACCATTTACGATTTCACAGTTCAAGGCCATAACTTACCATGTCAGAGAGATATGAGAGAATGTGGGAAATAGACAGGCTGTTTCGGGTGCTGTACTGAGTATGTATGAATCCAGTATTTTTGAAAGTCGGAAACAAAGGGCCTGATTCATTAAGGAATTTAGGCAAGAAATTTCTTACTTAAGTCTCCTGGACAAAACCATGTTACAATGCAAGGGGTGCAAATTAGTTTTCTATTTTGCACATAAGTTAAATACTGTCTGTTTTTTCATATAGCACTCAAATACTTGATAGCTTATTTGTACACTGAAATTTAAAGTTGATATTTGTGTGCTACATGAAAAAAAACAGACAGTATTTAACTTATGTGCAAAATAGAAAACTAATTTGCACCCCTTGCATTTTATCATGGTTTTGTCCAGGAGACTTAAGTAAGAAATTTGTTGCCTAAGTTCCTTAATGAATCAGGCCCAAAGTAAGAGAGCATATACAAATTCAGCTGCGTCATTAAAGTATTTGTCAGCCAGCTAAGTTTCCTTAGCAGTGGTAGAGGCTAATAAAGAGGTATATCTGAATCTGCAGCACAGCTGCTGTAACATTTTTGAATGTGGAATGTTAGAATACTAGAGACTTGCCAACTCTCCCGGAAAGTCCGGGAGACTTCCGGATTCTGGGTGTGTCTCCCAGACTCCCGGGAGAGTATGGCAGCCTCCCGCGCCTAATTCACTAGGAAATGGGCAGACTGAAATCCAAAATGCAGCGATTCCCTGAGAATCGCAGCATTTGGTCCTGCCCCTGCTGCAAAATGACGCGTCATTTCGTCACGGGGCAGGGCCAACATGACTCAATTTTTTGAACCCCGCCCCCCGCACGCCCACCTCCCCCCGGCAGGTCCCAGACGCCGCCTGCCATAAGTTGGCAAGTATGGAATACTATGAAGCACTGACAGAGGAGAAATGCAAGCTGTATTATTCTAGATAGTCACAGCACCCAACTTATTTTCCTTAAAGGGTCAGTAAACCTTAAACACAAGTTGACTTTATTAAAAGAGCTACTATTAAAATACTAGACTATTATATTTACAGAACAAGTACAGAATTTTTTACTGTTTGGCATTAAACATTTATCATGTTCAGTGCAAAATACTACTCTCTTGTTACTCTTCAGGAAGAGAGAGGTCTATGGTATCGCCGGGCATAAACTTAAAGGGGGAGTTTCAATTTGGTGCAACATCTGTGGAGACGCTTCTCGGAGACGTTATGGCCGGAATCTCCACTCAATAAGCGGAGATTCCTACATTAATTGACAGCAATGTGCGCAGTGTGATGTTTGGACGCCACATGGCCAGCAATTGAATCTCCTCCAAAGACTGTAGTGATCACAATTTTTCTCGTACATGTTCAGTTCTGAGCTGTTATTATATATATAAATATATATATATATATATATATATATATATATATATATATATATATATGTATATATTTGTGAGCTTTAAATAGCTGGTTTAAATAAGCTATTTTAAGGTTTATGGGTCATTTACTGTACTTTTCGTGCTATATTCAAATAAACAAACAAATTTCATCATGATAAAGGTAATTTGCAAACATACTAATATGTACCCTGCAGCTCATTTCTTATTTTGTAACATTGTGCGCCTACTTGTGCGCCAATATGCCGATCATTACAAAAAGTGCATGGATCTTCTAGCCCCTCCCATCTTCTAATGTGATATTAGTCAATGTGCGGTAAGCCCATCTACATAAGAGACAGGCAGTCAACCAGGAGAGGTCTCTCATCCATAAAGCAAAGAGGAGGTCCAACAGGGCACAAATCAGGAATTTGCTCATCACTTTTATAGAGAATTTTAGATAATTAATGAAGCTCACTTATTTGCAACCTATTAAAAAAATACAAGCTACTGGGAAATAGAAGAAAATAGCGAAATTAATAGCAGACAGTTGAAACTTCAACAGAAGAGTAAAACTAAAAAGTCTCTTTAACATTTTTATAACCAATACATAGAATATTATCTCCACCTTAACGCTACATTTACATATAAATTTTATAACATATTTATTATAGTGTCTCTTTAAGAATATTTATTGCACAAAGGACTGGAAAGATTTCTTTCAACTTCATAAACTCATGTGGCAACTGCTGATGCCACCTCGGTGAGTCTCTGTTGGACATCTGATAGGACTTCTCTTTAATCAGCTGAAAACACATTGCGAACAAAAACTCATATTTAAAAGTTTAACTTTACTTTCATCAATTTATAATCAGAGTTCCTCTGCTATGTTTGATTCCTAACAAACAAGGATAAAAGTCTTGTGCCCCCATTGCTAATGAGATGATAAAACAGCAGGGATCAAGTTTTTAATTACTACAGGCTATGCACTAGAGAGGTACCAGTGGTATTTTCTATTGCATGTCTAAGTTGTAACTTCAGGCTTATGACAGTCATGCTGTGTTGCTCTTCCTTTGATGATCTCTCATCTTTGTCTCCAGAGAACATAAGAAAATTTTGGAGTTGGGTTCCTTGGGGCTCAAGCAATTATTGTTGCAACCTGGCGCAGGATCTGTAGTAAAATTACCACCACTTGTTGAGAAGTGAGTGTTGCAATGGAAGTCATTGTGTTGAAATAAGACAATAATAGCCATCATGCAACAAAGTATAACTACTATAAAACATTAATTTAAAATTAGTCATTATGGGGGTCATTTTGAATTGGATGCAATTTACAACGAAAGCTTAAGCAATAATTGCGTTTGTAAAAGAAGACGAATGTTACATGCTATGTTGAGCTGGGCACATATCTGTCCAGCATAAAATACGCTAATAGATGCACTTCATAGGGTGCAACTGAGAATGTATAATCACTGTATTAGTAAGCAATGAAGCTGTTTTGTGCACTGAAGTTTTTTGGAAGCACATCAAAGGTAGACTAATGGGTCTTTTTGAGGCACTGCATTCAAATTTAAACACCCTTTGCATTTCTTAAAGTGATACACACCAAAGGGAGGCTAACCTGTCTTTTTGAGGTGCTGCACTTTCATTTAAGCATCCTTTGCATTTTTCTAAAGTAATACACACCAAGGGGAGCCTGATGTGTTTTTTGTTGTACTGCACTCACATGTAAATATCCTTTGCATCTCTTCAAGTGATACACAACTGGGCCTATTACAAATCACTACAAGATGTGTAAAACATTAACCATAAATTAATTTGGAACAAAAAAAAGTTGTGAAAAACTAGAAACAAAATGCAGCCCCTACAATTATTTGTCATTGATGATGCCCAAGATATTGACTCACATCACATGGGCAGCCCAGGGTTGCCAAAAGAGGATCCACATTTCATTGTGGAGCCTGTTCCACTGGAAGCCAGGGGATGGTAATATAAACATTTTTCAAAATCTAAAACCTGGAATATGTCTTGCTTTAACCTTTCCTACAAATTATTGTTACAAGTGAGGCATTTGGAACTCTAATTTATTTGGCTCTATTTTATCATCATATAGAAAAAGTCAACAATCTAGGCAGTGTCGGACTGGGGCAAAAAAAGCCCACCAGGGGAATGCATTTTTGGCCCACGAAGGACATGGAAATATAATAAAAAAACACAAACACAATTATACTCTGTTTCATAATACACTATATGGACAAAAGTGTTCGGACGCTTCACCATTACCCCAACAGGGACTGTAATGACATTGTATTCAAATACATAAACTTTAATATAAAGTTGGTTCCTCTTTTGCAGCGATAACAGCTTCCACTCCTCTTTCCACAAGATGTTGGAGTGTTTCTGTGGGAATTTGTACCCATTCATTCTGTAGAGCATTTATGAGGTCAGGCACTGATGTTGGATGAGAAGGCCTGGTTCCCAATCTTCATTCCAGTTTATCCCGAAGTTGTGTCACAAAGTTGGAAGCATAGAATTGTCCAAAATGACTTGGTATGCTAAAGCATTAAGACTGTCCTTCACTGGAGATAAGGGACCTATCCCAAACCCTGAAAAACAGACCCATACCATTATCTCTCCTCCACCAGACTTCACAGTTGCTATAATGCAGTAATGCAGTAAGGCAGGAAATGTTGTCCCGGCATCCGCCAAACCCAGACTCGCCCATCTGACTGCCAACTGAAAAGCGTGATTTGTCCTCCACAGAACACGTTTCAACTGCTCCACAGTCCGGTGTCGGTGTGCTTTACACCACTCCATCCGACGCTTAGCATTGGTCTTGTTCATGTGAGGCCTGCATGCAGCTGCTTGGCCATGGAAACCCATTCCATTAAGCTCCCACCGCGCATTTTTTGTGCTTACATTAATGTCAGTGGAAGTTCGAAACTCTTCAGCTATGGAATCAGCAGAGCGTTGGCGACTTTTACGCAATATGCGCCTTAGAAGTCATTGATCCCCCTCTGTGATTTTACGTGGTCTTCCGGTTCATTGCTCTTTCGTTGTTCCTAAACGCTTTCACTTTCTACTAATGTCACTTACAGTTGACCGTGGAATATCCAGCAGGGATGAAATTTCATGAACTGTCTTATTGCAAAGGTTGCATCCTCTCACAGTACCACGTTTGAAGTCACTGAGGTCTTCAGAAAAACCCATTTTGTATCACAAATGTTTGCAAATGGAGACTGCATGTCTAGGTACGTTATTTTTATATGCCTCTGGCAATGGATTCATACACCTCAATTCAATAATTAACAGGTGTGGCCAAATACGTTTGTCCATGTAGTGTATATAATAAAAATGCACATATATATTTACATAAACACACATACTTGTTTTTATTGCATCGTGAGGACCATGTCTGGAACATGGCGCATAGGGACACCCTTTTCCTAATGCCGTCAACAGAACAATCATATGGGTATGTGTAGGAGCTTTTTGTCACCAGAGTTACCACTTGAGATTTACAGTTTGATTGTGCTTAAAGTACTGACACGGACTGCATGGTGGGGAAAGTTTTATGTATTTTGACCATCGGAGGACATCCCCATTCCCACATACATAAATAAATAACAATGGTGGGTAAAGGTTCATATATTTTGGCTGTCTGAGGACATCCACATGCTCGCATACACCGACACCTAGCCCTGGAGTTTACAGCCCTATTCAACAACTGCGTATGATTTAAATCCCTCTTTAAAGCTGCTTTATGTAGAATTTCACCCCCAACCAGTTTCAATCTTTCAGCATGGATGGTTCAGCCACAAGGCACACAACACAGTCACGCTTGCCCGGCATGTTTGGATAAACTACTTCATCATGTGCTTCTCCACAGCTTGGATCTCCTCTCAGTTTTTTGCACCGCACTTCTCTACAACCTGTAAGGAAGTAGAGCAGTCCAGTACAACCCTGCAAAATACTGAGAAGGCAAAGTACTTTTGAGTAACAAAACTGTGTGCTGCACCTACCTGTGGAAGCCTTGGCTGGGCACTGGTCCTGTGTTGTCGGGTCCCTACACCACCTCTCATTTGGCATGGAAGTGTCAACCAAACGCTTGACCACTTGTCCGCCAACTGATCCAGTTCTATGTCACTTAAGTTGAGGACCTTTGAGAGAGTGGCAATGTGCTTTTGTAGCTTTGTGTTAGACAGCATGTGGGGATGTTTGACCCCACACTCTCGGGCAAACAGTTGTATGCAATCTGAGCCTCTGAAGTGTGACAGGGCAGCTGGTCTGGCAACCATGTAGATATTTTGGATATCCCCTCCACATTCTTGCGAGAAGTTCCATTGCAGATAGCATGGCTGGTGTCAGCAGGATGGGGAATTTTCTCCCTTGTTTTCCCTGGATTTCAATGCGAGTGAAAATCCAAAAACTTCAGACAAGCTTATAATATTCCTCAACCACCCTCTTAACCTCACTAGATTACCCTATTACCACCCGTTACACAATCCACACAAAACAACAACCCTCTGACAAACATTGCTGTGTGACTGGATCATATAGCATACTAATCTCTTTTTGTTTTGTTTTTTTGTTTTCTTTTGCAATCTGACTGGACCGAATTGCAATATGTAAACTTAGCCTCATGTATTCAAGTCCTATTGTCTCATAGATTGCAAGCTTGCGAGCAGGGCCCTCTCACCTCTTTGTCTGTTTACCCAGTTTGTTTACTACTGTGTTTGTCCTCAAATGTAAAGAGCTACGGAATATGTTGGCGCTATATAAATAAATTATGATGATGATGAGTGAAGTGCCGGCAGAGCTTCCTCTCAACTTCGGAAAGCGCTAGGGCCACATCTTCATGGAGATCTGAAGTATCTCTTAAGGAGAATGTAGTCAGCAACATCTGGGAAACTTCCCCTTCCCTTCCTAGATTGAACAATATCACCTGTTCCAGGGTAACTTTTGCAAGCAGTGTCAAGTGATTAAGTGTAGGTTCGGTGGATAGGCCACTTCAGTAGTCTTGCTGCTACTTGTCGAGGTACAAGTGCATCTTTTTCGCATCTTCCGTGTAAGGTGAGAGCTGAGACATGTTCCACTTGGACTTCTTAAGAGTTTTCAAGGCAGCCGATGAGATCAACTCATTCCATCTTGCCCCATATATCTTCCTGAAGTTGTGTGCATTTTCTACCGCATAAGTGCAGCACTCCATCATGGCTTGGCACTCCACAATGGTCGCTATCTTTTGCAGGCCATGCCCGACCTTGTCTCTTCGTCATAGCCAGCTACCAGCTTCACAGCATCTATTATGTGCAGAAAGTTTGATGGGATGGTAAAGTCTTCCATCCTCTCCAAAGGCGTAGCTCTTCTGGCCTGTAGCAGTAGCCTGCTCATTTCTGCATTATCCATCGGCCATTTTTGACTGTAAGATTTCATCGAGTCATATCACTCAAGAGCTTCCAAAAGCCACCACTGATGTGAGGTGGAACAGGCTGAGCAAAGGCAAACAGTGACTATTTTTGCCAGGTGTTGGCTTGTTGCCCCTTTGGTTTAGCCTACATCTCTTCATGTGACGCCACAGGTATTTTCTTGGCACTGTACTGCCTTGGCAAGACAGTGCATGAGGCCTTCGGCATCCATCTCTTTGTCTGGAAGTTTGCACGGGATCATATACTGTCCTTAGCACTTCAGTGTTATGTGCAAAGTTGCCACTATTGCAAAGATGTAAAGATGTGCCAATTGCATGCACCTTTCTTTTGAGTGCTTGGGGAATTTCATGGCCCAGGCCATTTTAGTTTCATTGCGGTGAACATGCTCCATATGCCAGGCTACTTTTCAGAGGGGTTTCTCACAGTGTAGGCTTTTTGTTATTCGCCCTTGAGCCATCACTGTTCCTGGATAGCGTTTGGAAAGATACCGGATCGTATCTCCGAACCTCTGTGTTTAAAACACCACTTCTAGAAGGTCAAGAATGGTTGTACATAGAACTAATCTCTGGGTACCTGCACTTTGCTTCACTGGCGGGCAATGAGGCATTACCTCTGGTGTCTGAACCACTCTTCTCTGAAGTGTCAGGGGCCTACTTATCTCCACTGGTCTCCAGGCTATAGTCGGAGCCACCAGTGGGCTCTGTCATGCTCCAATGTCCGCACTTTACCTTCAGCAGCAGACGGATGCAACCGTGTCTTGACCCATTTGGTGTATAAAGCCTTAAAGGGAAATCTGCAGTCACTTCCTCTTAGCTTCAAACGGACATCAGCTAATCCTTGTATCTTATATCCATTCCTATTCAGCAGATCCTGGTATTCAGCGCTATATGCTTCTCAATTAATCCAGGTATCCTGTATCCATTCCTATGCAGCAGATCTTGGTATATAGAGCTATATGCTTCTCATCTAATCCTGGTATCCTGTATCCATTACTATTCTGCAGATCCTGGTATCCAGCACTGTATACTTCTCAGTTAATATTGGTATCCTGTATCTGTTCCTATCCAGCAGATCCTGGTATATATGCTTCTCAGGTAGTCCTGGTATCCTGTATCCATTCCTATCCAGCAGATCCTGGTATCCAGTGCTGTATGCTTCTCAGCTAATCCTGGAATCCTGTATCCATTACTATACTGCAGATCCTGGTATCCAGTGCTGTATGCTTCTCAGTTAATCCAGATACCCTGTATCCATTCCTATCCAGCAGATCTTGGTATATAGAGCTATATGCTTCTCATCTAATCCTGGTATCCTGTATCCATTACTATTCTACAGATCCTGGTATCCAGCGCTGTATACTTCTCAGATAATCCTGGTATGCATCCATTCCTATCCAGCAGATCCTAGTATACAGAACTATATGCTTCTCAGCTAATATTGGTATCCTGCCAATGTATATTGTGTGTGTGTATGTGTGAGGGGGCCAATCTCTATAGTGTGTGTGGGAGAGGAGGCCAGTGTGTATATTCTGTGTGTGTGTGAAGAGGCCAGTATATTAATATAATATGTGTGTGGGGGGGGGCAGTAAATGAATACAATGTGTGAGGAAGGGGGATCTTAATTTAATGGTGGAGTGCAGGTTAGTGGGGCAATTTATTAATGGGGCCTATGAACTATGAACTTAAGATGGGGTGATTGGACCTTTAATTTAATGTTGGGTGGTTTGAGAGCTGTTAATTGAATGTGGGGCTGTTTGGGAAAAATGAGGTCTATTTATTATATGTGATTATGAATTATTTAATGCCTGGGATGGTTGTGGGAAATAGTTATATTTATTAAACGTAAATGCTATTTAATTTATTGCTGGGGCCGTTTGGAGGGAGGGAAATGGGTTTGTTTATTAAATGGGAATACTATTTAATATTGGGGGGAAATGGGTCTATTTATTAAATGTGTATGCTATAAATTTAATGTCAGGGCTAGTTGGAGGGAAGTAGATCTATTTATCAAATGTGAATACTATTATTTTAATTTTTGGCTGGAGGGAGGATTTATGAAACGTGGGTTTTATATTGATAAGTTTCTAAAGTTCATGTTTCAGATTGACACCTAGTGCTCTGCTCCTCCTACCAGTAGCACCGTTCATATTATTTATTTTAGGTTAACCCTAAAACAAATAATAACCCTATTAGTATATAGTCCAATGCAAAAACAAGCCCTTTTGCTGGCAAAAACATAAAGTTTTAAAGCAAAAGGGCTTTTTGCATTTTGATAAATTAGTCCCTGTGTTCAGTACTGTAATAGAGCATTATTTAATCTATTGCTATATGATTTATACCTCATTATAATCAGCCAGGTATGCATACTTCAGGCTCCCGAATTTCGGGGAGTTCTCCCTGACTCCCGGAAGAGTAGGAAAAACTCCCGCATTGGCCTAAATTCACAGCATTTAATGGAGGTGCTTAACCGCATCATTAAGCCCCGCCCCTGCAATTAAATGCCGTGAATTTCTGCAATTCATAGAGGGGGCGGGGCTATGGTGATGCGACGGTGTCACCACGCCCCCTCCTATCACATGACTTCTCCCTGGATCTCCCGGAGGAGAAATCTTAAAAGTTGGCATGTATGCAGATATGTAAAAAAAAGTGCTGTAGGGAGAAGTAACATATAAAATACAATGCAATATAAACTGAGGTTTTTTTTTGTTTGTTTTCATTATTTAACATTTATCATTTATAATAAGTATTGCTGGGTTTAGCAACACTAAAATAGCCTCTTTTTATATTGATAAATATATATTGTACCGAAGACCACCCTTTAAGGATGGGCCATGAGTTATGGGCCAGTGCTATGTGCTTTGCCCCCGGGCTAAAGTCTGTCAGTCAACCCCTGATTGGTATCCTGTATCCATTCCTATAAAGCAAATCTTAGTATCCAGAGCTATATTCTTATAATTGTTCCTTCCCAGTCTCTCATTACCTAGCCCAGCTAATACACATTACTTAGACATATCCCACATCTCTTCATCATGCATCTACTCAATTTATACTCTGTCCTTTTCACTGTTACCACACTTTTCTTCAAACTCCTCTTCTTTCTCCATCATCCTGTTTCTCCCTCCTCTATTATGATTTCCCCTTCACTACTTCCCTTCTCACTAGTCTGCACACATGAACTGTTTTGTCTCCTGCACCCACCAGCCTTCCAAAATAGACATAAACCTCATACCTACAAATCCGCCGATACTATTCACACTAATACACAGTCAAAGCTGTTCCAATCTCCACTCTAAGCCAAACTCACTCCTCTTGTTTCAGCTGTGCCCTCTTCCACTTAGAATGTAAGCTCTCTAATGATCAAGCAACTCCATGTCCTTAGTTTTCATGTCTACCTTGCCTGACCTTGTTTTATGTATGTCCTTATTGAATGTATGTCCTTGTTTTCCCTACTGCTGGCACTGTGGGGTCTTACAAGTCTATGATAATAATAAAATGCTTCTCAGCTAATTCTGGAATCTTGGTATCCTGTACCCACTACCTTGCAAGTTATCCTTGTATCCTGGCCTACCTATTCTGGTCCCCCTTTGTCGCTTAACATCATATTCTCCTGTCAGTCTTACCTAGTACCCATCCGGGGAACTGCAACCTGTGTGGTGAAGCAGCAAAGAACAAATACCTTGCAGGATTAGAAGGTGAAAGACTTCACCACCTTAGACTTCACGCCTTTGTGGTGAGTGGAGCCATACCAGGCAAATTGAGAAGAGTCCCACCGTTCCTTTGAGTTCCATGATAGTTATTAGGTGTCACAATACTAGCAGAAGTGGATTCACTTTCGCCAACCTAGATTAGCGCTGGCAGTAACAGAGGCACGTAGTCTAACGAACCACGTTTTTTACCAGGGACCCCCGCAAGGAGGTTTGGGCTTTGATGCAGGTAAGATCGCAGGTTGCGGCCTGCCTCCTGCCTCCAGGCGAGACGAGCTGGTATCAAGTGCAAGAGATTAGTCAACGTAGCCGGGACTGGTACTCTACGAACTGCAGAATGTCAAATCAGGAAACCGAAGAATTGTCAAAACTAGCTGGTTCAGCACACAATACACAATACCAAACGACAGGCAGAAGAACAGTCAGGAACAGTCCAAGTTAGCATACACAGGATTCAGCCACAAGTTGCACAGGAACGCTGGAGTAAAGGTATGGAGCCTAATACTCTGGCAGAGGCCTGCGCACTAAGCAGGTTTAAATAGCTGAGCTGAACAGCAGGGCGGGTCTCAGGACAGAACACATGACCACAGTGTCAGAGCTCTTAAGGGGCCATGAGCCTTCTGTTGTGCAAAGTATTATTATGGCACAAGGTTCTGTGCCTGGAGCAGAGGGACGAATAGAGTGAGCGTGCCATACAGCGAGTTTGAAAAGCAACTACTGGACTTCGATGTGTAACATTAGGCCACACATGTGGTTAGTAACCATTTCTAATAGTCTGAATAACAAAAAACTGCTACAAGGTGTGCAGGTTCAGATATTCGCTAATGTTATTGTCCCTAAAATGAATTGGTTCATGGGTAACGTCGCAGTACATACATTTTAGAGCATAGATGAACATAACTGGATTAACTATACTTTTTTATTTATTGTCTTTACATGGTTTGTCTAAAGTGGGTTCAGGCATGGATCTTGATATACATAATGATAAATGTATCTTATGAAAGTTAGCTTAGGCTGATACAAAAATATGTATCGATAATATTTTTTTCTGTGGTGTCTTTTATTCATTAGCTAAATGAATTTAAAACACATAAACAGTGATGCAAATTTAAACCTCGTTTTGTTACACAAGTTTTTTTTAAGATATGTCCACAAAACATGTTTTACCTTTAAGATGACATTGTTAATCAGCTGTCATGGTACCATTACATTGAAAAACACTTTTACATTAAAGAAAAAAAAGTGATGTTTGGGATGTGTTTGATGTCAAATGAATCATGTAATAAATAAATATAACATCTAAATATCACTAAACTTCTCTGGTACTTTTCCACAGATGCAAAAGAAGTTCTGGCTGTCTGTGGGAGAGATCACTTCACTGCCTTTGCACTTGGTGGATGGAACAAATCACTCACAGACTTCTTCAAATTTTTGTGCAGATCATCCTATAGGTCATCTGTTTCAGCCTATTGGTGACTGGCACCATGCAGTCAAGTGGCCTGTGACGATATTTCACAAGGAGTTGCAGCTCTGCTGCTGGGAAATTAACTGCCCTCATGGCCAAAATACACGCCTCTGACGTTTTGTTACAATGTTGTGCCTTTTTAAACAATTTTAAACTGCTCTTAACACTGATTGGCCAAGACGTATTATATTGAGTGCAACACATGCATTTCCCCCATGAATAACGATTACATCAGGTATCACAAATTTCTATCCCTCAATCTTATGCCTGAGACTGTCCCATCTCATTCCCCTAATCCCTAACCTAAATTGGTATAAGGTCAGTGTACTTGTGTGCCCATGAGACAAAAAGACACCCTTTGTTCAATGTGTCAGGTATTTCCATTGTCACAATTGCTATAATTTTGTAGTAAACCCTTTATTGAGGACACAGAGCTGCACACCATTCACCATCCAGATAGACTTTGAATCCTTTACAAGCCTGCTGCATCTGTAAACAGCTGCACTTCGTGATTAGACACTGGTGGTAATGTATTTAAAACATTTTAGGTGCAGTGAAAGCAGCCTGAATGCTGAATTAATATCTATTTTTGCCATTAGTGCTCCCTTCACATCAGTTATGTCTCAAAAGTCTGATACACACTGTCAGAATCACTAGGTGGAATTGATGATACCTGCCAGCAGTTGGCGCTACTCAGTACTGAGGCGCGGAGTCTAACACGCCCCTGGTTTTCACCAGGATCCCCGCAAGGAGGTATGGACTTCGCTGCAAGGAACGTGCAGGTCGCGGCCCTCAGTATCAGTCAGCTGGCGAGGTAACAATTGAAGCAGCGGTGAGAGCCCACCAGGATGCAGGATGGAAGAGTAGTCAGCAAGCCGGGTCAAAACCAGAGGAACGGATATAGCCAAATCAGAAGCAGGAGAATGGTCAGGAAGTCGGTTCAATACCAAATATCAGTCTAAGCCAGAATCAGGAACCAAGGAGAAGTCAGGAACAAGCCGGGGTCAGAATGCAAATAACAGCAACACAGGAACAAACGCTGGAGCAAGGCTGAAGACCAAATACTCTGGCACTAAACATGTGTCAGAGGCTGCCTTATATACCCTAAGGTGCCTCCTGATAGGGTTAGGGAGATTTTGGCGGTAAGACATGCTGGCTGCAGACAGGTGAGCAGATATAGCGTCCCGCTGCTAGGCAACAGGACGTGGTTGCTTAGAAGGTGCAAGCGTCCGTCTCCTGCACCAAGTGTCAGTGCGGAGATGGCGCCTGACACACGACCTTGCACTGCCGCTGATCAATAGTATTATTAACGGAGCCATTTCAGGTATAATAAATGTTGTATTAGTCTAAACCTTCCAGGGACTTTATGTAAAACCCTTCCAGGAAATATTATTAAATTTTGGATAAGGAGCCTAGTAAATGGCACTATCATGCGCCCCAACTCCACCTATTTATCCCTATTCCTCAGGTTTGTCACTTTTACCTCCCATTTACAGATTTACGGGAAGTATAAAACCCTCCTTAAACCTAGTGATTAAACATTAGGCCTCCATCCTATTTGGGTACCATTCTATCCATTTCCCCATTTTCTCCAATTTTATTGGTGTAAAATATGCATTTTATTTTACTACACCTGTGCCAAAGAAATGTGTACATAAGTCCATATGTACACTTTGTCACATCTTACAATTGCAAATCTCTACACTGGCTCCCTGTGTCCTCTATAATTAATTCGAATTACTCACCCACATCTACAAATTCCTTAATACATTTCAGAGCTCATTTCAAAATACTCTCCTTCTCGCCCTCTTGATCTACCACTGACCTGCATTCCGGCTCCGATAACCACCTCTCACTCCTGCCTACAAGAATTCTCTCGTGCTGCTCCCCACTTATGGAATTCCCCACCATATCCAGTCAGATTTTCCCACAGACTTCAAATCTTTAGACACTCTCTGAAAACCCATTTCTTTATTACAGCTTACTCTACTCCTGCTGATACTACTCACACTAATGCTCCCTGTCAACTGTCCCGATCTCAACTCTGAGCCACACTTGCTCCTCGTTTCAGCAGTGCCCTCTTCCAATTAGAATGTAATCTCTCTCATAAGCAGGGCCTTCCCTACCCTTTGTTTTCATGTGTGTATTTATTTTGTCTACCTTGTATGTCATAGTTTCATGTATGTTCTGTTTTCCCTACTGTACGGTGCTATGGAGCACTGTGGCATCTTACAATTATACAATAATATGGTGGCTTAGTGGTTAGCACTTCTGCCTCACAGCACTGGGGCCATGAGTTCGATTCCCGATGCTGGCATTATCTGTGTGGAGTTTGTATGTTCTCCCCGTGTTTGTGTGGGTTTCCTCCAGGTGCTCCGGTTTCTTCCCACACTCCAAGGCAACAAGATGCAATAATGACGATGGCGATGGGAGCACTAGATAGCCACTTCTGATTGGATGATGGCTGATTGATCGCTCCCACTGTTAGTACTTCTTTAATTATATAAAGTCACGACCGTTTATTTGCGATACCTATTTGCTATTAGCATTTTATTGCTATAATAAAGAAGATTAACATTGCATTTTTAAGGAAGTATTTATTTCAGGTTTAAAAAAATATAACCTAAATATGAATGTGTTTTTTAATTTCACAACTAACAATGTAAATAAGCATTTTTCTTGTGACATTTAGAGAAAGCTAATATTTGAGTAGGATTGTTTACTGTGATGTCACATTTACTAATACTGTGAACACACTGCATTGTTTTGTCACAACAGTCTGATTTTATCTTCTCCGCCAGATCATTTTTTTGTTGGAAAGTGAACATCTCTTTGCCAGGTCTCTGCCACGTAATGTGTTTATAAGCTGTACATTCATTTTTTATTTTCAAATGTATTTTTTAAATCTAAGTATAATGTAAAATGTAAGAAGTTTTTGTCAGCCAAATGTATCATTTGTAACACATACTTTTTAAATTAACAATTGCAGAGCATGTATTGGGCATTATTGTTGTACAATATATAAGAATTGGCTAGCTGAATTTAAACAAATAACACCTTTGCCCTATTGTTTGTGTTTTTCTTTAATATAGAATTCTGTTGCCAATAGCCCTTTTCATACTTTATTGTCACTGCCTGCAGCATCAGCAGTAAGGAAGGTGTAAATGTGTATACAGGTCACTCCTATCATACTTTGGCGTGTCTGATGTAGAGGTGAGAAGCCAGTTCAGGTGCCGACCTCATGTCATCCTATGAACTCTGAAGATTGTGCAGAGTGACCTTAAACCTATATAGGTGTCTGTACAGCAATACTGACGCTGAGTAAATAGTTGGCTGTGTTACATTTCTGTGGGTAGTTCCAAACCACAGTAGTTGTGGCAGCAAGTATGTCACAGATTGCTTTGAGTCATGTACTAAAGCAGGTACTACAGGCATTCCTGATGTTTCTCAAGCAATTTATTAATTTGTTATTGTATGAACATTGTATGAGGATTCCCTTTTGCGGATAAGCAGCAATTTTACCATTGCCATTCTCCTACCTCAATCTTCTTGACATAGTGGACAAGGGTTTACTGCAAGGACGTTTGACGCTCCAAGATCTCAACCAGCTGCAGAAGTTCCATCCTCTTGCAGCTCTATCCTCTTCTAAGATTTCCAGGAGACACACAATTGGTGATAATACAGGTCCTGCTGGAGGTTGGTCTCTCTGGTGACACATCCTCTCGTGCTTCAATATTTTGAGTGGATGGTTGATCATCATTTAGGTAAATTATAGTCAATGAGACAGTGTTAATAGCAATTTTCAGTAATTTTTTTTTACAGAAAATGAAACAAAACTTGGAAAAACATGATTATCATTCACTAGTTTATTACTATATTCTTATATCAAAGGTTCACCTAACTCCTATAAACCTACTTTTTTTTGTTATAAAAAAAAAAATAGAAATCTTTTAAATACAAAAAAAAATAATTTGAAATTATGCTTATATACATTTTTTAGAATACTATTTATGTTTTTTACATGTAAAAATATGATTTCTATTTAATTTAGACATGTAAGAGATGAAGAACACAATAAATTATATATATATATATATATATATATATATATATATATATATATATATATATATATAAGGTGGGTGGGTGTGTCACCTGTCCATCAAGCTAGGCCTGTGGGAGGAGTGTCAGGTATAAAACCCTGCTTGTTTCATTGTTCAGGGAGATCAACGCTGGGCTAGCTGGCTGATCTGGACAGAGAGCTGGACTATGTATAGTAAGCGTTGAGGGTCTCCATAATTGCTGTGCAAGTATACGGTGTCAAAACATTATTACCATCCTGACAATAAAGAACCATAAAAAGGAAGAAGTTGTACGCATGTGCTTCTGCAGTAGCGGGCTCTTGCCACAATATATGTATATATATATATATATATATATATATATATATATATGGGAGAGAGAGACAGGGAGAGAGAGAGAGAGAGGGAGAGAGAGATTGTAATTATAAAAACTATCCATCTGTAAAATATGCTACCAAGGTTATTGTCAAAAATTGTCATAAAAGTAATTTACAACATGCTAAACCCCTAATTTTAGGATGCAGCGATAGGCATTATAGATAGTCCAGTGATTATTATTTACATATGTTTTACATGTATAGTACATAGATATGGAAAAGTTTTGTAGATGGTAGTTTTCCACTGTCCACCACACAGACTCCCTCAAACATCTGTGAATGTAGGCCAATGAGATCCATTCCAGTGGTGACAGGTCCATAGAGGCTCTTGACCCACCACTGGCATGACAGTTCCTGATCTTATACTTACAATGCCTACTAAAGTCCTGCCACTTCTTCTTGACACGTTGTGTTAGTTGATTTACTGGTTGATCTCCTCACATTTTTTGGCTACATTTGTATGCTGGTATTCAGCTGCTTATCCAACACATTTTTGACAATATTATCTGTTATATTACAATATTATTATTATCTGTGAGGAGTTTGTATGTTCTCCCCATGTTTGCGTGGGTTTCCTCCGGGTGCTCCGATTTCCTCCCACACTCCAAAAACATACTGGTAAGTTAACTTGCTGCTAACAAATTGACCCTAGTCTGTGTGTCTGTCTGTGGTTGAGTGTTAGGGAATTTAGACTGTAAGCCCCAATGGGACAGGGACTGATGGTGATGATGATGATGGGGTTAACTGAGGATAACCGCAAAGGGATTGTTTCATGCCATAGGAATTAATCTATTTAATAGCACAGGAGCACTTTCACCTTAAATGCTGGATATAGCCTTAAAGAAGTGTTAAAGCTACATTACCACCTAAAGTGGTGAACATTTTTGGTTAGCACTTGGCTTCGAAAGGGATAGTGGGTGTGAGCATGAGGACCAATCAGAAGCAGCAACGTCCGTGATTGCAGTTTCTCATTGGTCCTTAAGCTCACACCCCTATCCAAACCATCACACAGCTCTAGTTTTTAGCAGGGGGTATTGGCTCAGTCTTGTGTATGTGATGATTGTATTGTTAAAGTATGAAATGCTGTGACTAACATAAGCCACATGGCCACCTATGCTATTCTCTCCCATTTCTTGCTACCATTCACCCACCTTCTTATAACAGTGAAACTGGCTAGATGATATGGTATATTCATTAACATCCCATTTGGTCTAATGATATGGAGGCTGCCTATATTTGATAATAAATGAAGGAAATGATGGCAAAGAGCTGGGCAGTGAACGCGGCGTCCGCCGGCGCGCGTTTCGCTAATAGCTTTTACTAGGCAAAAAGCTTTTTGATTTATTATCAAATATAGATAGCCTCCATATCATTAGACCAAATGGGATGTTAATAAATGAATATACCAACCTTCAATGCCGCTCATATAGATCATTGTTAGGGTTTAATAGCGCTACAATAGCAGCAAATAGGAATATTAGCCTCTCACGGAGCCTAACAATCTGAATCACGCTGACAAGGGGTCAATCTTTATACTTGTCAGAAGGCTTTTCTCTGATATTTAGAGCTGAACACACGTACCACCTTTGTATATATATATATATATATATATATATATATATATATATATATATATATAGGAGTGGACAGGAACAGTAATTCACGCTGCATTTAGGGAATTTCCAGTGCCTGGTTAGCACGGTTCACATAATATGTAGTGAGAGTCATACAACCCAATTATATTACTCAGAAGCCTATATCGACAATAGTAGTAATTAAGAGTAGTAGCCCCTCACGGAGCTTAAAAAATTGGAGATACATCCTTAAGGGGACCATCCTTATACGTGTCAGAGGGTATCTCTGTAAATCAGAGCATTATATATGCTCCAAGCCATATGTATACATGTGGATCTAACTAATAACACAGGTTGCATCCAGAGCATTTATAGTGTTTAGCCAACGCTGTTTCCATTGTATGCAGTAAGAGAAGCCCTATTTTACCATTAGATCAGTGAAAGTGGAGTGATTGGAGGCAAATACAAAATTAATTCGAAGGAAATTATTGGAACAAATAATAGCACAAGATAATATGGCATATGTCCATGGAAATTATAAATATGCTAAGTAGCAATTTAGAGCAGTAACGCGGTTAGGCAATAGTTATTGTCTATTTTAACAGTTATTTCTATCCCATGTGTGACTCTAACATATGCACCTTTTAATATTTCGCTACTAGAAAGTTTTAAAGAGTTAATAAATAAAGTTATATTTAACAGAATTTGATTATTGTTTATACATGTTTGTCCATTTTGAGTGCCCCATACGATCATTTCTTTTCTCTCTCTCTCTACTTATGGTTCATGTTAATTCAATGATCGGTTGCACCTATCCTCGGGTTTATATCTTATGGTATTTTAGCTAAACTGATATATACACTCTTGGGTAAAATTAATGGATTACCTGGTGCGGTTCTTTTCCTTTTTGTAAATAGTGTGCTGTACCTATCTGACGTTCATGTCCATCCATGACAGTTTTTAGCTAAATGGGATATAAGCATGGGTATAACTGAAAAAAAATGTTTACCATAGGCTAGAAATAGGGAGAAAAAGAACTCTACCAAATGCATTCATCCTCCATATCCAAGGGATTATGAGTATTTGCGTCCATTCTCAAAATAATCAATTAGAAATAAGCCCACTACCAGGGCTATTTGTTAAGTGTTGAATCTTTACACTTTTAAACTGTAATAAAGTACTCACAATATCCTAATATAGTTTCAACACAATTCTTGCTAAGGTGTGGACCAATCAGGAGCAGCAATGAGATTCTCATTTAATTTTAAAAAAGTCTACCCTAAACAGAAAACAAAGTTTCCTGCTCAGATTGTTACATGTATCAGATATAAGTCTTGATGAAGGCCTATCAAGATTAAGGAAAATCCAGGATTTACTCGTTCATCAATGGTACATCAGTGGTAAAATGCACTAAACCATGGAGATAGAATGGTACAAATAATGAGCAATAATAGTGCAGTCTTTTAGATATTAATATATATATAAAGATTCATATATCCCAATATCCTCAGAAAACAGATTAAATCCACATACATTAAAAGTAATTTAAAACATCTTACCTGCAGTGACAGTAGAATTAGTTCACTCGTAAACTTGTAATCCAGGGACATGGATCTTGACTGCCACTAAAAGTCTGGATTATATATGGGGTGTTTCTTCAAACTTGCCACACCCAAACATAAGTAATCACCAAAAAAGTAGTCATTCTCAATTATTCTTTTTTCTTTTTTTTCGTTTTCTGTGGGTCACATTTGGAATGTATGCCCTACCTTTATTTTTCTGTTAAATATATATTTCTCAAACTACAAATTGTTGTATCTGAGAATATGTACTTATTGACTTTATTGAAAAATGAAATTTGTTTGTGTGTAAATCCTATGCTGCTAATTTAATTCCTGCTGCCTCTTCCTCCTGCACCACTGAGGTTTGATATACCTGTGTCCCTGGATATCCCTCAATCTATGAAGACTCATATTTCTTACTTGTATACACTAGAAATAGTGGATACACTATGTATAGCATGCCTCACCATATGGGTGCTACAACTTTTCTACACAATCAAAACCTGACAGCCAATAGTCTATGGATGGCTGCCCTCGAGCTCTTTGAAAAGAGTGAAAAATCAACATTTCATGTATCTAATAAACTTTGCATTATATTGACTATACTGTATACATTATTGTTAGTGTGACGGCTGACACACTAATCACTTTCTATTGAGAAACTATAGTTTTTTTCTGGTGTATAATGCTATCTATACCTCCTCTGTTCCAATGTTAAAGAATATTACTTATCTGAGGTTCTGTGCTGTGTGTCTGCTAAAGACTAACAGCAACATGTTGTTAATACACAACTGTCTGTATGTAGAAAGCCTGCCTCAGCAGGAGTAAGGAGAGCATTGCTAGGCCATAGAAAACATCAGATGACTCTATTCAATTGTGGTGCTAATTGACACATTAATGTTTTTATCTTTTCCTTTACTTCTGCTGTATGATGCAAAAAAGAAAAAAAAAGAGATTCAAATGTATTCAGATATTTTACTTAAAAATGCATATTATAAAAAAATCAAGTACCCTTCTATGGAACGCTATACTATTTATCAATACACATAATCAAGTAACATAAACTTTTCCTGTGCGAAATTAAATAACTATTCTAGTATACTTGCTCTCCATTGCAAAGTGGAAATTAATTCCCCTGATATTTTTTTCTTTTAACTCCCTACCCAATTAAAAGAAAAAATCTGACTTAAGCCCTTCTTTGTGTAAATCAGTATGTATTCACTGAATGCTTATCTTTTTAATTTCACAAATCTTTGTAGCTTTAAAATAGACAATACATAACTTATAACATAATAATAAAGAAATGAAGAGAATATTTGGGAGATTTATTTTTCTCTCTCTGTCTTCCCACTACTTCATAAGTCCTTTGTTTACTCTAGCTTCTTTGAAAGACTAACTCCCACCTTCCCCTCTCATTTGTGTTTGAAATGGAAGCTTTATATATGTTGATTGGTTTTGGTATGGGATATCAGTGGCCTTTGGTCCAGCACTCAGCTTGAGGCCTGCAGATTATTCATCAACAATCCCAGGCAAAGGAGCCTATTATAACTCAAATATTGAACAAAGAACTATTCAGCAGGGTTCCACCACATTTGCTTTCTCACAAAGTATTTTTATGAAAATAACACATGATTACGTATAATACTGGATCATACTACTATAAAGGGAAACTTCTCAGAAATTATACCTGCTGCCATATGAACCTAGAATGAACCTAGAATATGACTTTATAAATTAGACAATGGGTTCACCTACACAAAGATGTAAAATCACCACTGCAATGAAAACGAGTGGATAAAATGTCCATAAATTTCCTATGTACTTATATCACCCAAAATACACAAAATATTGGTGGCAAGAGAAATGGATTATCAGCATCCAACCACGTTAAAGAAATTTGATAGTATTTTCCTTAATTCTACATTGCAAGCTCTAGCGAAGACGGCCCTCTCACCTTCTGTTTGATTGTTACAGGTTTCATAGTTATGGTATGTTCAATTTGCTCTCGCTGATATTACAGTTATAAATAAAGGATAATAATAGGTAAAACACTAGCTGATCAGCCAACTATATTAAAATATATTATGCTTGTCACACTGGAGAGGAAGTGTTTGGAAGCTCTCCTGCACAGTAGATGGCTGTTAGCACTCTTAGGGGCATATTCAATTCCGATCCGATCCGCGGTAACCGCGGAAAATGCGCAGTACTGCCGGTAATACGGTACCGCAATAAAGCGGATTTTGGTACGCAGCCCAATGGGCTGCGAACGAAAATCCACGTTATTGCGGTACCGCGGATTAAGTTTGCGGCCGTTCCGGCGCGATCCCGCGGTTCAGGATCGGAATTGAATATGCCCCTTATTATGTAATATAACTATCAAATTCTCTTTGGAAACTTCACAATATCACAAGTGACCAAGGATAGTACGCCCTTCATCTCTAGCACCACTATTTTCCTTAAAGCTAGACAAACTTATAGGAATTCAGCTGCTAACAAGACTTATGCACAAATCAGATGTGCTTATGATGGAGATAATACTGTTGGGAAGTGACCGTACAGGGAAGATCCTGATGGCTGAGTGTCATGGAATATGACAAAGATGTAGTCAAGGACAAAAGCCAAAACCAGAGTTGGTAGTCAGACAAGACGTGTTCATGCATGCAAAAGTTCAGTCACTCCTTGAGCATAAAAGGAGTACTTCCATGTTTGAATGTTCCACTCCCTTTGTAGTTCATTTAAATCAGACTTACAGATTGACAAGAATTTATGAAGATTATTTATTACCTGATGCAACTCTCTTTATTAGGAAGTTAAATGGGAGATGTTAGATTATAAGGATAAGGAGCACAGCAACATGGCAAGGATACCAGCTAGACAACCTTATATAGGCGAGGAGGTTAGGCTAGCATGGTATGTTCACTCACCAATTAGAGAGCATGTGTATTGCTAGTCACTTGCTTGCCTTCCATTGCTGGACACATGCACATCTATTCAAAGCATGTGCATCCACTGGTCACAACATTGCCTTTAATGGACACATATAAGGATGTAACCATATGTCTGACCACCCCAATTACAATGCCAACACAACTAAAATATTGATAATGTATACATGCATGCAAAGTTCAGTCACCCCTTGCAGGGAGTACCTCATGTTTGCACGTTCCACTGTCTTTCTAGTTCATTTAAATATCAGACTTACAGATCAAAAATAAATGGTGTCTGTCTAAAGCGGTGAACAAACATAGTAATATTTAATGAAGCCCCCCACAATTTTAAAGTTCAGAGCTCATCTGCAAACACCTCGCAACAAATCCACCCACAACAATGTCACAAATATACAACCTCAAACTTAGCACTCAACGAAAACTGCACTTCACAAAGTCTATTACTAAGTTTCTGTGTAGAAACAAACACTATCATCTAAATAGAATTCAGATCATACATGATCCACCCCTTGAATGTGTATCTCTCTTGTGACTATTATATACATATTGGAAGCTTTTGCCAAACAATGATTTTCTAACCCAGTTATTTGAGCCTGTAATAATGTGTATACTCACATACATCAAAGTGAAGAATTAGTCAGCAACTGATTCATGTACAAAGAGAAGGAATTTGTGAAGATTATTTATAACCCGATCCATTCTCTTGAGGGATGTAATTAAAAAAATACACAAATTGCATCAAAGTTTAATGTTTCTAAACATCGACTGTAGTTATTTTTAGGTGACCATATCCCAACACTGTAAGTAATCTGTTAAAAATATTTTAAGTATATGCAAAGATGGAACTTTGTATTTTTACTGCAATGTTTTTGGGGAGAAGAGGTTTTTTCCTGTCCTTTGCTTAATAGCTTTTCTGAGATTATAGAAAATGTCTTTTAACCTTGGCATGGTGCAATTACAAAATGTTCTGCATCAAGGTGGCACAGTGTTAGAGTTCAGCTGGTTGTTCCCTGCATCTTGCTTTCAATCAAGTCTGAGCTGCAGTGCAGGTGCCTGATCCCTGAATAGCTGATTGGTGAACTTCTCTATTTAAAGACCCCACCTGCCTTCTTGCCTTGCCAGTGATAGAGTTGGATAGCGTTTGATACGCAGGTTTCTAGACTCCTGTATCTTGACCAGTTTATCTCCTCCATGTTTGTTCCTGACCTTGCACAATTTCCTGATTCTGCATTATTTATATTCTAATGTTTGGATTGCATCATACACATCTGCTGGGCACTAGCTGTGTTCATATTGAACTCATGATATCCGATGGCACCATTCAAGTTGTTTCTGTTTGTCTCTTTGCTTCTGACTTCTGGTCTGCATCTATAAGCTACTCACATAGAGCTCAACTCAACATGCCCAGGCATGGACTGTTGGAACTATCTTCTGTTCTCTAAAGGAGTTTTCCAGTGATTACTGGACTTGGCAAAAAGCCAACTTTATCTTTTATAAATGTGTGCATATACATATACACAGTATAAACATGCGCATACATACTGCACACACATACTTTGAAAATATAATATAATTTAAAATATATTGCTAAGTGAAAAAAAAAGATGATATCTCACATTGCCAAATTGTTCAGAATAATAATCAACTCAGCTATTACCTTGCTGCTGTGTCAAGCAGAGGAACATTCAAATGGTACTAACAGTCTCTCCACAGAAGCTCATGGTGCTTCTGTATCCACAATCGATGTGGAGGGAACTGTTGAAGTGGGGATAAAAAAAGTCATAAATAGCCAACATGCCCCTCAGACCTCTTCATATTCCCGCCAGACCTCAACAAGTGCCCCTTACCAGGGGCGAACGGAGGATTGTCGGTGTCACTCACCGGACTGTGAGTGCTACTTCTCGTGTATTTAGGAACCGTGGCCATCCACCATCCTGAGGGTCTGCGCATGTGCAGCCCTTTCAATCCTTCAGTACATGTTCCTTTTAGTTAATTGGCTGATCAGGCAACACTCCCTATTTAAAGCACCTGTGTTCAATTCCTCGTTGCATGATCTTGGAGTCTCATTCCCCATGAGCCTCTGAAGGTGTTCCTGTTTTTCCTCGTGTATTCAGCTCCTGCTGATTCCTGTTGTTCGTTTGTGGTTTCCAGACCACTTCAACTCTCCTGTGTTTCATCGTGACTGCACCAGCTGATTCCTATCCGCTGCCTCTGTGCTTCTACAGCTTCCAGTCCACTTCAACTCTCCTGTGTTTCATCGTGACTGCACCAGCTGATTCCTATCCGCTGCCTCTGTGCTACTACAGTTTCCAGTTCACTTCAACTCTCCCGTGTTTCATCGTGACTGCACCAGCTGATTCCTATCCGCTGCCTCCGTGTATCTACAGTATCCTGCTTATCTCAACTCTCCCGTGTTTCATCGTGACTGCACCAGCTGATTCCTATCCGCTGCCTCCGTGTATCTACAATATCCTGCTCACCTCTACTCTCCCGTGTTTCATCGTGACTGCACCAGCTGATTCCTATCCGCTGCCTCCGTGTATCTGCAGTGTCCTGCTCATCGCAACCCTCCAGTACTCCTCGTGTCTGCAGCCAGCCGATCCGCTATTCCGTGCTTCTACAGTGTTCCCGCTTGTGTCAACTCGCCTGTCTGTATCGGATCAACGCTCTGCTGCTTTCATCTCGGCTAGACCGCCTCTACTCTCCTGTGCTCTCCGGGTGTCCAGTTCTATATACTACTGCTTCCTGAGTATTGTTTATATCCTTGCTGGTCTACCTACTGTGTGCTGCACCTACTTGGTTACCGCTTCCACCCTCCTGGGACTTCGTATCCTGCCGGCCTCCAGCCGTTCAGTTATCCCTGCACTCCTTTCTGACAGCCTGCTCTCCTGAACCACGGTATGCATACTTCTCATTGACTGTGCTGGTGTATTGCATATCTAGCTGGACTGAGTTGTTCTCCTCTGGAGTTTCCTATCCACTGAGACTATTGCCATCATTTGACTGTGTTACCTTTTAGCCTGGATAGTTCTTGTGACTTTGTATATTTGTGCAGTGCTGCTCAGTTATTACTATTTTGTGCATATCATCGTGGGATCAAGTTCAGTGTGCCCGTGTATACTCTGCATTGCATTTATCTCCCCGTGCTCCTCCTCACATATATATTTCAGTGGTACAACTTGCTAGAGGCAGACCACTGTTCCCTGTTTCCTGAGTCACCAGTTTCCAGTATCCTTTCACATAGCAGTGGTACAACTTGCTAACGCAGACCACTGACTTCCCGGATACCTTCACCTGGATTCCATTCCCTCACCTAGACAGCGGTACAACTTGCTATATGCAGACCGCTGACTCTCATCACCTCCTTGTTACTTCTGGACATTCCTCCTCACTATAGCAGTGGTACAACTTGCTACCCGCAGACCACTGACTGCCCTCACATTTCCTTGTCCATCCAGTTCCTCGTGTACAGTTAGCTATATATTACCAGTGCTGCTAGTCATAGACTTTCCACGAGCATTCTCTTACCATCTGCTGTCTCCTGTTCCGTGATCACCCCGCTACCAGAGTACTATATTACCACCTATACTGCTCTGGTAAGTCCATCATCTGGTGATACCTGGGTAAAGACTCCTAGTGCCCGTGACAGTCAGGGGGGGGGGTTACCCCCCGACCCCCAAAAAAAACCATCCCCCGCGAGAGCTGCGTTTCTTCAGCGCTGTCCTATACAGCAGCCGCGGCGCTGTCTATGAAGCGTCCGCGGCGGTGCTGTATACACTACAGCACCGCCGCGGATGCCTCTTTGACAGCGCCGCGGCTGCTGTATAGGACAGTGCAGCTTTAGTGGCCACTTAGTTAGCGCAGGGGGGGTTTCAGGAGACTCAGAACCCCCCCTGCGTGCACCACTGCTTACATACACATCAGCCTTTCCACATGCCATGAGATCCACCCACATTCCCCATACATGCTAATTAGCCTCCCCACATGCACCATACATGCCAATCAGCCTCTCCACATGCCCCATACACAGTGTCCGATTGGTGCTTGAAGGGCCCACTGGAGGACTGCAACGCTAGGGGACCAACAGAGGGGGTGTGGCCAGCCATCATAGAGGTGAGACCAGACACTAAATGGGGAGTGGTCAGCCCATGAAGGACAGCTAGCACCATAGTGTAATATATAAAGAATGCAGTGTGTAGACGCATTAATGCCGTCAAAATGAATATCCTCCCTAGGCTGCTCTACTTCTTTCAGACTCTCCCCATCCGCATACCACCATATGTTTTTAAATTCCTACAATTCCATGTCTCCAGATTTGTCTGGTCGGGCAGACGACCCCCGGGTCCGACTTAAGGTTCTTCAGAGGTCCCCGCGGGGGGGAGGTCTGGGGATTCCTGATTTTCAAAGATACTACCTCTCCGCTCAACTTGCTCAGTGTGTCCTATGGTCTGGTCGGACGGAAGCCAGAGTTTGGTCTAAAATTGAGGCAGAGGGTCTGGGACTGCTTTCCTTATCCTCTCTCCTATGGGTCCCGAGGCCTCGTCGCCCCAAACGTCTGTTATCTCACCCAATAGTCTCACACACATTATCCATCTGGGACTCATCATCCCAAAAATTCGCCTTATCTCCCCATCCCTCTCCGGTTGTTCCGCTATTCAACTCTCCGGAATTTCCTCCCGGACTACATCATAACTCATTCCAGCCATGGTATTCGCGGGGAGTCATCTACCTCAATCATTTATCCACCTCAGTAACTTTTCCTCAGTTTTCTGAAATTCAATCACAGATCCACATTCCCTCAAAGCACTTTTATCAGTTCTTGCAACTTCGCCATTTCCATAGTGTTGCTAAAGATCGCCTGCTAGCCCGACCTCTCTCCACCTTCGAAGCCCTCTGTCTACGCCAATCTTCAACCAAAGGTCTGATATCAATGCTTTACCACGAACTTGCTTCCCCTTCTTCTTCTCTTAGACCCCCCCATGAACTAACCTGGGAACGGGACCTTGGAGAAGAGGAAGAGGAATGGTCTGAAATTTACGAGAACGCCGCCTCTAGTTCCATCTGCGTAAGAATTAAAGAGAATGTTTATAAGATGCTTTATCGGTGGTACTATGTGCCCTCGCGTCTTTGCAAAATCCATCCTGATTCATCTGATCGGTGCTGGCGAGGGTGCTCCCATGAAGGCACATTTCTCCACATATGGTGGTCGTGCCCAAAATTGACAGGCTTCTGGATCCAGACAAGAGGCCTGATTAATTCAATTCTCCTGGTGGATATTCCCCTGGAGCCAAAAAATTTTCTTCTCCCTATGGGGGCTCCCTCGGCATCCCGACATGAGAACAAATTGATTAGACATATTGTTTCGGCAGCTACCTGCCAAGTAGCGGCAGACTGGCGTTCGCAATCCCCTCCTTCCATGCAGTCCATAATCAACAGAATTTGGCAGATTGAACGGATGGAATACATGACCAGTATTATCCGAAACTCCTCCGGAGCCTTCTCCAGGGTTTGGGACCCATGGTTATCCTTCTTCCAGGCCTGCCCACCCTTTATTTAACTCCGCTTTAAAACCTCATTCTTCTTCTTGGATCTTTTTCCAACTAACAATGGATCTAGTCACTCACTCCTTCCCTTCTCTCCTCTTCTCTTTCATTTCTCTCTCCTTTCCTCCTCTATGTATTCTCTCTCTTTCTTCCTCTTTCTATAAAACCTTAGGTCATCTGTCATTACTAAAATTGTTAGACTGGTTGACTTAGTATCCTCTTATGTTTCATGCTGATGGCTGATATGGTTTCCTCCTGTATACTTATGCTATCAGTATGCACTTTGTCATTTGTCCTATGCTGTTCTCATGACCTTGCAAAAATAAAACGTTTATAAAAAAAAAATAAAAAAATATATAGATGCAAATAAAAAGTATAACAAATGAGTGCAACAATTATACAACTTGGTGTGTATACACTTATAATGTATTATGCCTCTTCACTTTTACCATTGTGATTAAAGGGAATGTTTTTTCTGATTGTGGCAAAAAAAAAGAAAAAAAAAGAATGCAGTGTGTATATAAAAAGTACACAGTCTTGACCTGCCTCTTAGATTGGGCAGAACAGTCACCAAAAATCGGGATTGTCCCACTAGAATCAGAACATTTGACAGACTGTCCTACCTGCTCTTGTCAATTTAACCACCTGTGGCTGCTGGTTTCTTTAGTTGCGGCTTGTCTGGATCCAGGAATGTTGGGGCCCTATTTGGAAGAAAAAAATGGGTACATTTAGAAAATTCCAATCAGGCCCGGCATTAAATCAATAGGGCCCACGATTAATACTTAGGCCTTCCTCCAGCCCCAACATTAAAGTAATAGTATTCCCATTTAATAAATAAACCTAATTCCCTCCCTCCAAACAGCCCCAGCAATAAATTAATAGCATTTACGTATAATAAATATATCTATTTACTGAAACCGTCACTGCCATTAAATAATTCATATTCACATTTAATAAATAGACCTCATGCTCCTCAAACTCAGCCCCACATTCAATTAATAGCCCCCAAACCACCCCATCTTAAATTAATAGTCCCCACTAAAAAATTAAATTGCCCCACCATCACCCCACAAACAAAATAGCACCCATTAATTAGCCACCACCTACCACACACACATTACATTGCCACAAGCCCCCTGTGCCATCACACACACACACACACACACACTATATTGCCACAAGCCCCCTGTGCCATCACACACACACACACACACACACACACACACTATATTGCCACAAGCCCCCTTTGCCCTCACACACACAATACATTGCCACAAGCCCCCGTGCCATAACACACACACTAAATTGCCACAAGCCCACCTTGCCATGAGAAACACACTACATTGCCACAAGCCCACTGTGTCATCACACACACACACACACTACATTGCCACAAGCCCCCTGTGCCATCACACACATTACATTGCCACAAGCCCCCTGTGCATCACACACACATTACTGTGCCAATTCATCATCACCACGCTGTGCCTCCTTATGATCACATTTCACCCTTCACACTGCTTCTCCCCCATTCACCTGGCCCTCCTTCATCACACTGTGCAATGCTGCCCCCCCTTCATCACTCTATGCCATGCTACTTACCCCTCTTCATCACTCTGTGCCAGGCTGCTCCCCTTCCTTCATCCCTCTGTGCCTTTCTGTCCCCCATCTCGTCATCACTCTGTGCCTTTCTGCTCCCTCTTCATCACTTTGTGCCTTTCTGCCCCCCCTTCATCACTCTGTGTCTTTCTGTCCCCCTTCATCACTGTGTGCTTTTCTGCCCCCCCTTCATCACTCTGTGCCTTTCTGTCCCCCTTCATCAGTCTGTGCTTTTCTGCTCCCCTTCTTCATCACTCTGTGCTTTTCTGTCCCCCTTCTTCATCACTCTGTGTATTTCTGCCCCCCCTCTACTTCGTCACTCTGTATTTCTATCCCCCCTCTTCTTCGTCATTCTGTGACTTCCCTCCAACTTCTTTCTGCCCCCTTTCATCACTCTGTGGCTTCCCCCCCTTCATCACTGTGACTTTCTGCCCCCCCTCTTCATCACTCCGTGTCTGCCCCCCCTTCTTCATTACTCTATGTCTCCCCCCTCTTCTTCATCACTCTGTACCTCCCCCCCCTCTTCATCACTCTGTGGCTTTCTGCCCCCCCTTCCCCTCTTCATTACTCTGTGGCTTTCTGTTTCTCTCCCCTTGTGTCCGTTTCTTTACTTATCTTCTTCTTGGCTTGTTTCATTTCTTTTCTTCTTGTCTTCTCCATTTTATCTTCTTTCTTGCGTGCTGGGTCCTCTCTGCGCCGCTCCTCACTCAATGTCGGGCGTGACGTCATCACGTCACGCCCGACATTCAATGCGAACGGAGCAGAGAGGAGGGAGGTGGGGCGCCGGCGCCGCGATGTGGTAAGTATATATTTTTATTTTATTTTAAAAGTACCCGTTCCCCCCACCAACTAAAGGGAGGCAGAGTGTACAGGGTCGGGGCCTACCAAAGGATATTCCGCCTCCCGGGATATGTATGGCATGTATGGCCAGTTCGACCCTGGCCATACATGCCAATCAGTGTCTCCACATGCCCCATACATGGCAATCAGCCTCTCCACATGCCCCATACATGTTAATCAGCTTCTCCACATGCCCCATACATGGCAATAAGCCTGGAGTGGGTGCTCCAGGTTTTTTTACACACTCCAAAGACATACTGGTGGGTTAATTGGAAGATGCCATCTTGACTTGCACCATTTAACATAGTGCCCTCTTATCATCTGTGAATTGTCTACTAATGCTGCTGTCTGTAGTTGAGGTCTTGTGTTAACCAGTATATACGGTTCTCTAAATCCATCACATAGCGTAAATTGTCAGCCATCATATCTCCATCTATACAAGTATTCTTTGCCAGTGCCAAATTCTGTCTTCTTAATTTCTCAGAATGTGTACTTTCAATTGCATTGTCTTGTCAAGACAAATGTTTTTGGCAACAAAATATGCATCAAAATCAGTTATACACTCTTACTTGTGTGGGAAGAGAAATATTTGGCCTATCTAAACAGTCTGTTTTACATATTTCTTACACTTGACCAATATAAAATATATACAGTATATTATTTATACATTCCATATTTATATACATTCCATATTTATATACATAGGTCTTCGGGACCGTCTCCGCCGCAAGTTTTGGGCAATCTCCTTTACTCCAGGGTTGTGCAAGGTGAAGGTTCCAGTCCCACCACCACTGCATGCTCAGGTCACCTACAGCCCCCATCCCCAGAGGCACAGACACATTGGACCCCAAACACTACCGGACTTCTGGTATCATACCAAGGAGACACACCTATTCTGGGCACCCCGAACCAACCATATTAGGTCAGATACTACAATTGACCTTAGCCAAAAGGACGAATTCTGACTGTCATTTTAATCTCAAACTGGGCATGGTAACTGGATGTACATATACATGGTAACTGGCAAATATATCCGAGTTCACTTGTTCACAAGGGCAACATTACGACACAAATCTACTTTACTCATAGCATATAAGTAAAACAAGGTATTTGATAGCTCCGCTCTTGGCTACCTATGAATCTCTGCCCATCAAAAGTGTACAGTACTAATCTTTAGTATTTTTAGTATGAGTTCAGGCCACCTTTGTCTATAATCATCAACATTTATTTATATAACAATGTAGTGCTTTACAATTGGGTATATACTTGTCTAGATATCTGTTGATGCATCTGTCCATCTAATGACATCTGATTGTTAATGCCTTTTCACTCTCCGTTATGCATGCTAACATTACAAATATAATGTGTGCGTAGTGTTTGAACATTTTTATCTCTTGCACCTTACACTAAATTTTTGTTGTTATTTAATTTATCTAATGGGCTTCCTTCAGTTGGTGACATGGCATATGATTTTTTTTTTGCAGCCAGTGCAATATTCTACATGCGGTCGCTGAATGTCAAAAATGTCCAGTTAATACAGATGTCACTGCCTGACACAAGATTACTTTCACTAGAAAAAATTCTAATTGTTCTATGGGTTCTGATACTAAGGGGGGTATTCAATTGTTCCTCCGGCCGCCAGAAAAACGAGCGCGTTAAAACTATTACCGTTTATACTGTTATATTGCGCGCAAAAACCGTTAATACGGTAGTTTACTCGCTGAATTTCAAGAGCTGCGAGATGAAATTCAGCGAGTAATTACCGTATAAACGGTAATAGTTTTAGAGCGCTCGTTTTTTCCGGCGGCCGGAGGAACAATTGAATACGCCCCTAATAGTCATACAGCAAAATCCCACTGTTTTCTCCACTAAATATACTAATTAGTTCAGAATATCTAACTCAGTCTATATACTAGTACTATATGTATACATTAATAACAACCGGTAGCCACTACTCCGTCTAAACTCCCTGACAGATTGAAATTAAAACCAATTGATCAGCAAACTATGCTAGCTGACTGATGTCTAGAGAACTGCTTTACAATAATCACAACTATTCTATTATTGTCATATTTATATACATAGGTATATAAATATGATAATATATACATAGGTCTTTTATTGTCTCTGTCCCCCTTTCACTCTGTCTAATGTTGTATTCTGAACTTTAACTTTAAACGCTATTTTCAGAGCAGAGTACTCCAGCTAATATCCACCCCACAGGCTGTCTGTCCTAAAATGGCATGAGAAAACGAGTACCGTATATATACTCGTGTATAAGCCGAGTTTTTCAGCATACTTTTGTATGCTGAAAAAGGGCACTCGGCTTATACACGGGTGAACTTACCTGGTGTCCGGTCCCTCGGCTTCAACTTCTGCATATGCGTTCCAACACAGGAAGTTCGGCATTTGGAACGCAAACTTGCGTTCCAAATGCCGAACTTCCTGTTGTTGGAACGCATATGCGTTCCACTGCCGGGTAAGTGAAACCAAAAAATCTCTCTCTCTCTCTCTCTCTCTCTCTCTCTCTCTTTCTCTCTCTCTCTCTCTCTCTCTCTCTCATTACATCATGAAAAACAATACAGCCACCATGTTCATACATTTATATCCCTACCCCTTATATACCCCTTTATTTAGGTTAGGTTGTACCCAATGCCAATGATTTTATAATAATTTATGAATGTTCCTTGTCATCTACTGTTATTTATGGTTTAGCTAAAAATGATTTCATAGATTGAACCTATCATTTTTATTTAGGTTTTTAAATTAGCGCTCTTTTCCACCCTAGGCTTATACTCGAGTCAATAAGTTTTCCCAGTTTTATGTAGTAAAATTAGGTGCCTCGGCTTATATTTGGGTCGACTTATACTCGAGTATATACGGTAAGTGAATATAAATATATATATATATATATATATATATATATATAAACATATATAAATATATATATATATATATATATATATATATATATATATATATAATAAACTGTTGTGAGTTTTGCATAAATATTTTCTTGGACATCACGTTCGATATTTTCCAAGAAATTCCGTCTTGAGATCTGGAATTGGCGTGCGGAACCGAGTCATTATTCAGATTCACTCAGAACACTAAATCTCGGATCTGTTTGATTTAATTTCATTAAGCCCTGCCTCCGCATGACCTGGGAGGATGCCTATTGTTCCTGGAGTCCAAGAAGACTCCCCCAAATTTCGGCCCAGTGGGCAAATATGGTTAAAAGTAATTTTTTGTTTAAGTATCAGCATCAAAGAATCTGAAATAATAAATGCCTATCACAAAGCCAGAGCACCACCTCACTATTTCCCCTCTCTAAACAATGGGTAGCTAGGCCATTTTTTCTTAGGGGCCTTAGTGGTCTTTCTTGTATTTCTGAGGCTCTCTTCTTAGCCTGTTCTTGACTGGGCTTGCAGTTTCTATTGTCTGCTTCCTGCAGGTCAGACACAGCCCCTCCTTTATCTGTATGTTGAGGAATCTACTGAGCCATTTTCTCAGACCCCCTGCCTCCTGCCGTTTGGTCACACACTCACACTGGTCAATGCAGGGGTGTATGCGCAACTTCTACGTTTCCATGCCGCCCCCTCTGAATTTCCATTCAACCACTATTTATGTGTATATATACTAGAGATGGTCAGTGACCCCCGTGTTTTGGTTTTGTATTCGGTTTTGGATCTGGATTACCGTCGTGTTTTGGTTTTGCAAAACCGCCATTGCGTGTTTTGGTTTTGTTTTGCTATTTTGTTGGGAAATCAATGTTTTTGGGCCTAAAATAACCCAATTTAGTGCTCCAACTGTTTCATAGATAAGTAATCTAATTGTAAAGGTAATAAATCATCCAAAAAACAGTTTAATTCCTGGTAGGTAGGCCTTCATTTATTCTACACACAAAACAGATTGTCTTCCTCTCCATCTATGCATATTGGCAATGCAGCCATTGTCTTTGGAAGTATGTTACACCCTACTTTTAAACACAATTAAATATTTAAAGAAATGGAAAAAGGCAGTTTGCTTTCTGTCTCTATAGGCCCGCCTCCACTTGTTGAAAAAAAAAAAAAATTCAGCCGTTATAGACTGTAAAATATTAATTGAAATGGACAAAGCCAGTTTGGTTTCTGGCTCTCTAGGCCTCCCTCCACTTGTCGAAAAAAACAAAAAATTCAGCCGCTATAGACTGTACAATATTAATTGAAATGGACAAAGCCAGTTTGGTTTCTGGCTCTCTAGACCCCCCTCCACTTGTCGAAAATACAAAAAAATTCAGCCGTTATAGACTGTACAATATTTATTGAAATGGACAAAGCCAGTTTGGTTTCTGGCTCTCTTGGCCCCCCTCCACTTGTCCTAAATACAAAAAAATTCAGCCGTTATAGACTGTACAATATTAAGAGAAATGGACAAAGCCAGTTTGGGGTCACTCTGTCTATGACACCCTACCCTTAAGGATAAATTGCCCAAACAGCAACCTTTCAAGACGGTACGTGATATGGAAATGCCACAAGTCCCTTTCCTCTTTGGGGGTAGATTGCACCCTACACTTACATAGAAAGTTTTAAAAATATGTTATCGTCATCAAAAGATGTAATCGTCATCATCTTCAGCTTCATCCTCACCCTCATCAGTGTGTACGTCATCATCACAGACTATCAATTCATCGCCGCTTGAATCCGCCATTAGAGAACAGTCAGTGCTTGGATGTCTTGGATGGTGAAGGCCTTCCTCCACATTTTTGGGAAGTAACCTTCTACGGCGATCACTGACTAAGTTACCTGCTGTGCTGAACACTCGTTCAGAGTA
Source organism: Mixophyes fleayi (assembly GCF_038048845.1). Taxonomy (NCBI): domain Eukaryota; kingdom Metazoa; phylum Chordata; class Amphibia; order Anura; family Limnodynastidae; genus Mixophyes; species Mixophyes fleayi. The sequence goes on along the minus strand of NC_134402.1, from coordinate 348,673,816 downwards.
CACACTGGAGGGTGGGCAGCTTAAGTATTGCAAAGCAAGTTTGTACATGGGTTTCCAAATGGCCTGCTTTTCTTCCCAGTAAGGAAAGGGACTGTCTGACATTTCCATATCAACTACCTCTTGAAAGTAATCCTCCACCATCCTTTGCATGTTTATACTCGTATTGGATGGAGTTATGGGCAAAGTGACACATTTTTTTGAAAAATCCTTCAAACCAGCCCAGATGTTAAATTGTTCTGGTCTGCCCCCTGCGTCCTCCCTGCTTCTATTTGGGAAATTTCATTTTTTACGAGCAGCAGCAGCTTGAGAAAGTGAAGGAGGACACGTCGTCAAGCCGAGGCCCAGTTCAGCTGCCAACTTGCTGAGCAATAGTTACTTGCAGAAGTTCACATCTCGCTCATTTACAAGTAAAGACTCAATGTAGGTCTTAAACCTTGGATCAAGCACAGTGGCCAAAACGTACTGATCCGAGTTCAAGATCTTAATAACTCAAGGATCATTGTGAAGCGAATGAAGTACTTGATCGACAAGGCCAACATACTTTGCTGAATTGCTTGCTTTCAGCTCCATTTTCTCAAGCTGCTTTTCCAATAGTCTAATTAAAGGAATGACTTGGCTCAAACTAGCAGAGTCTGCACTCACCTCACACGTCACAACTTCAAATGGTTTCAGCACCTTGCACAGCACTGAAAGGATTCCCCACTGTGCAAGAGTGAAATACATCCCCCCTCCTTTCCCAATGTCATGGCTTGTGCAATATGTTTGGATTGCTTTGCGCTGTTCCTACATCCTCTGAAGCATGTACAGGGTGGAATTCCACCTAGTTGCCACCTCTTGCTTAAGTTGGTGGCAGGGCAAGTAAAGCTGCTCTTGGAGCTGCTGTAATCTCCTACATGCTGTGGCTGAATGCCTGAAATGGCCTGAAATTTTACGGGCCACCGAAAGCATCTCCTGCACCTCACGGTTATTTTGTAAGAAGCTCTGTACCACCAAGTTGATGGCGTGAGCAAAACAGGGAATGTGTTGGAAATCACCCAGCTGTAATGCTCGCACTATATTGTTGGCGTTATCAGAAATGACATACCCTGGGGAGAGTCCAAGTGGTATAAGCCATGCATCAATCACATCTCTCAGTTTGCGTAACAAATTGTCAGCTGTATGCCTGTTAGTGAAGCCGGTGATACAAAGAGTGGCCTGCCTGTGACAAATGTTACGTAGTGATGTACATGCTGCTGCTGTTCCTGCTGGTGAAGGTGAATGACCAACCCAGTGGGCTGTCACAGTCATATAGTCTTTGGTTTGGCCACTTCCACTTGTCCACATATCTGTGGTTAAGTGGACAGTGGGCAGAATGGCATTTTTCAGCGCAATCTCTACATTTTTACACACTTTTTGGTATAGTTGTGGAATTGCTTTACGGGAGAAATGGTGTCGCGATGGAATTCTGTAACGCGGACACAAAACCTCAATTAACTGTAAAAAACCAGCTGCGTTTATTGTGGAGATTGGACGCAGATCTAACACTAACATTGCAGCCATGGCGTCTGTGATTCGCTTGGCGACTGGGTGACTGCTGTCATATTTGCTTCCCCTCGCAAATGATTGTTTCACAGTTAATTGCTGAAATGTAGGACTGCTCATTTTCTTGACCTGCCTCTGGGATGACGATTCACCCCCAGCAGCAGCAACAGCAGCAGCAGCGCTATGATAAGTTTTTATGTTTCAGCAAATCACCACAGATGCTGATGTTTATGTTCACCCACAACAGTGACGTGAACTGCAGTGCAACTAGGAGAGCGCTTTTTCTGTATGTACAAAACCATTTTATTGTATGTCTAATGTGAGTGTATCTAGTGGAACCCTCGGTACATACTGCAGGCTGCTGTACCGAACGTAGCGCTAGACACACAGGTTGTAATTTATTTCAGCAGCAGCAGTGGGACTAACACTTTCATCAGAGGAATCAATAATAGTGCAGGAGTCATCCAGCATAAGTGGGATGCCGGGCTAACTCCGAGCGCTACTGAGAATATTGATGAGGATGGTGTGGTGGGTGTATTTTGTAGCCGTCGGGATGTCGGTGAGCGGAGGGTCTTAGCTGATGATGGACTGCTTGTATTTTTTTGGGAAGAACTTTCAGCTTTTCCCAACACTTTGCCATGAACTCTCGTTAAATGGCGTAACATAGACGAGGTTCCAAGATGGTTAAGGTCCCTCCCTCGACTGACTGTGGCTTGACATACACTACAAATGGCTATACAATTGTTGTCTGGATTTGGGTAGAAATAATTCCACACATAAGAAGTGGATTTTTTTGTTTTATGCCCAGCCATGACAATGGTCTTTTTCTTGTCACGTGCCAGAACTGCTGCCACTGGTGCAGGACTTACACAAACAACCTCATCCTCATCAACATCATCATTAGCGCCCTCGTCGCCTACACAAATCTCCCCCTCATCCTCCTCTAATTCTTCTAATTCCAAAGTGGCATTCTGATCATATGTGGACTGCTTTGAATTCATTCTGAGCGCAAAGCACTTGTAGTGGTAAAAATTATTTGGTAAGATACTGCTGACAAATATGACTTTTGACAGCCAGAAATATTTCTGCACAATTATGGGAGACACCCCAAAAGCACTGGGGAGTGCTAAAAATTATTTGGTAGATACTGCTGACAGATATGACTTTTGACAGCCAGAAATATTTATGCACAATTATGGGGAACACCCCAAAAGCACTGGGGAGTGCTAAAAATTATTTGGTAGATACTGCTGACAGATATGACTTTTGACAGCCAGAAATATTTATGCACAAATATGGGGGACACCCCAAAAGCACTGGGGAGTGCTAAAAATTATTTTGTAGATACTGCCGACAGATATGACTTTTGACAGCCAGAAATATTTATGCACAATTATGGGGGACACCCCAAAAGCACTGGGGAGTGCTAAAAATTATTTGGTAGATACTGCTGACAGATATGACTTTTGACAGACAGAAATATTTATGCACAATTATGGGGGACACCACAAAAGCACTGAGGAGTGCTAAAAATTATTTGGTAGATACTGCTGACAGATATGACTTTTGACAGCCAGAAATATTTATGCACAATTATGGGGGACACCCCAAAAGCACTGGGAAGTGCTAAAAATTATTTGGCAGATACTGCTGACAGATATGACCTTTGGCAGCCAGAAATATTTATGCACAATTATGGGGGACACCCCAAAAGCACTGGGGAGTGCTAAAAAATTATTTGGTAGATACTGCTGACAGATATGACTTTTGACAGCCAGAAATATTTATGCACAATTATGGGGGACACCCCAAAAGCACTGGGGAGTGCTAACAATTATTTGGTAGATACTGCTGACAGATAGTAATTTTGACAGCCAGAAATATTTATGCACAATTATGGGGGACACCCCAAAAGCACTGGGGAGTGCCAAATATTAAAAAAAATAAAATAAACCTCTATCCTCCTTTCTTCTCTAGCGATTTTTGTTACATCAATTGGAATAAGAATATTGTATTCTCTGTCCCTGCTCTAATCAGTCTGTGACTACACCCTGCTCTCTCCCTCTGTCAAATGGCAATGGATTGCTGTGAAGGCTGTGTGGGTGCACTCATCAGCTCCTTCGGCCTCAAGTACCACCTTTATGCTGATGACACTCAACTCTACCTTTCCTCTCCTGATCTCTCTCCCTCCCTTCTTTCCAGGGTATCAGCATGCCTCTCTGCCATCTCCTCCTGGATGTCCTCATCATCATCATCATCATCATTTATTTATATAGCGCCAACATATTCCGTAGCGCTTTACAATTGGGGACAAACGTAATAAACTAATAAACAAACTGGGTAAAACAGACAAAGAGGTGAGAAGGCCCTGCTCGCAAGCTTACAATCTATGGGACAATGGGAGATTGACACATGAGGTTAAGTATACATTTTGCATCTTGGCCCAGCCAGACTGCAAAGGTAGGGTGACTCATAAGCTAAATGATCCTGTCACACAACAATGTTATTCCGGGGGTAGTTGTCTTGTGTGAAATTGTGTAACAGGCTAAAGGTAGTGAGGTTAAGATGGTGGTTGAGGAATATTATAAGCTTGTCTGAATAGGTAGGTTTTCAGAGAACGCTTGAAAGTTTGTAGAACAGAGGAGAGTCTTATTGTGCGAGGGAGAGAGTTCCATAGAGTGGGTGCAGCCCGAAAAAAGTCCTGTAACCGGGAATGGGAGGATGTAATGAGGGTGGATGAGAGACGCAGATCTTTTGCAGAACGGAGTTGCCGAGTTGGGAGATATTTTGAGACAAGAGAGGAGATGTATGTTGGTGCAGCTTTGTTGATGGCCTTGTAGGTTAGTAAAAGTATTTTATATTGGATTCGGTAGAAGACAGGCAGCCAGTGTAGAGACATACAGAGTGATTCAACAGAGGAATAGCTATTTGCAAGGAAAATCAGTCTTGCCGAAGCATGTAAAATAGATTTTAGGGGTTTGAGTCTGTTTTTGGGAAGACCAGTAAGGAGGGAATTGCAATAGTCAATGCGGGAGATGATTAGTGCATGAATTAAGGTTTTAGCAGTGTCTTGTGTGAGATATGTGCGGATTCTGGAAATGTTCTTTAGATGTATGTAACATGATTTAGATATAGAGTCAATGTGGGGAACAAAGGATAGGCGTGAATCAAGGATTACACCTAGGCAGCGAGCTTGTGGGGTGGGATTTATGGTCATGTTATCAACAGAGATAGAAATGTCAGGTATGCTCTTGTTGGCGGGTGGGAATATTATTAACTCTGTTTTAGAAAGATTAAGTTTGAGTTGACGAGAGGCCATCCAAGATGAAATGGCAGAAAGACAGTCAGTTACACGGGACAACACAGATGTCGAGATATCAGGAGAGGATAGATAGATTTGGGTATCATCCGCATAGAGATGATACTGAAAGCCAAAGGAACTTATTAGATTTCCAAGAGAAGCGGTATAGATAGAGAACAGCAGAGGACCTAGCACCGAGCCTTGTGGTACTCCAACTGATAGGGGAAGCGGAGCAGAGGTGGCTCCAGAGAAATTAACAGTGAAAGAGCGATTAGAGAGGTAAGATGAGAACCAGGATAGAACTGTGTCTTGAAGACCTAGGGATTGCAGTGTTTGTATGAGAAGAGAGTGGTCAACGGTGTCAAATGCAGCCGAGAGATCAAGGAGAATTAGGAGAGAGTAATGGCGTTCAGTCTTAGCAGTGATCAGATCATTAACAACCTTGGTCAGCGCAGTCTCTGTGGAGTGTTGAGAACGAAAGCCAGACTGAAGAGGATCCAACAGGTTGTTTGCGGAAAGAAAGCGTGTGAGGCGAGTGTAGGCAAGTCTCTCTAGAAGCTTGGAGGGGCAAGGGAGCTGAGAGATGGGACGGTAATTTGAGAGAGAGTTTGGGTCGGAGTTTTGTTTTTTTAGAATAGGAGTAATCACTGCATGCTTGTATAGTGATGGAAAGATGCCAGTAGAGAGTGAGAGATTACAGATTTGAGTTAGAGGTGAAATGAGCACAGAAGACAGGGATCTACCAATTTGCGAGGGAATAGGATCAAGAGGACAGGAGGTAGAGTAGGAAGATAAGAAGAGCGTAGAAATTTCCTCTTCATTTGTGGGGTCAAATGAAGAAAGGGTGTCAGAGGGTAGTGGGAAGGAAATGAGCTGATGGCTTGTTGAGGAAGAGGATACCATTTCTAGTCTGATCTTGTCAATCTTGTCCTTGAAGTAGGAAGCAAGATCCTGAGCACTGATAGTAGATGGAGGGTTCGGGGTGGGAGGATTGAGAAGATGATTAAATGTATTGAAAAGGCGTTTGGGGTTAGAAGCCTGAGCATAGATAAGAGATTGAAAGTATGTTTGTTTTGCAGTGTCCAGAGCATTTCGATAGGAGTGGTAGACAGAAGTATATGTGAAGAAGTCATTAGAGCTTCGAGATTTACGCCAGTGACGTTCTGCTTTACGGGACAGTTTTTGAAGATTTCGTGTTGCTTTGGTGTGCCACGGTTGACATCGAAGTCGACGTGTAGTATGAAGTGTCGCTGGAGCCACTTGATCAAGGGCCGTTGCTAAGGTTAGGTGAAAATGAGGTACTGCCATCTCAGGGGATGAGAATGTAGAGATAGGGGAGAGAAGGTGTTGGAGAGAGGTGGAAAATTGTTGAAGATTAATAGAATTAAGATTTCTACGAGTATGAGGAGGCTTGGTTGAGTCAGACAGTAGAGAGGTTAGAGCAGTGGGGGTGAGAGTGTAGCTGATAAGGTGATGATCCGAGACGGGGAAGGGTGTATTAATAAAATTAGAAACTGAGCATAGTCTAGAGAAAACAAGATCAAGGCAGTGGCCATCCTTATGAGTAGATGATTCAATCCACTGGGAGAGGTCAAGTGAGGATGTTAGAGAGAGTAGTTTGGAAGCAGCTTTGGAAGGTGGGTTATCAATGGGGATGTTGAAGTCACCCATGATGATGGTGGGGATGTCTGAAGATAAGAAGTGAGGGAGCCATGCAGAGAAATCCTCAATAAATTGTTGGTGTGCTCCAGGGGGACGATAGATCACCGCAACACGTAGGGAGAATGGATTAAAAATGCGAATAGCATGTACTTCAAAAGATGTGAACGTGAGTGATGGGACATTTGGTAGAACTGTGTATGTGCACTGTGGGGAGAGAAGTAGTCCAACCCCACCTCCTTGTCTGCCTTCAGGTCTGGAGGTGTGGGTGAGATGGAGGCCACCATGTGAAAGTGCTGCAGGTGAGGCAGTGTCTGATTGCATAAGCCATGTTTCTGTTATTGCCAGAAGGTTGAGGTTTTTTGAGAGGAAGAGATCATGAACGGAGGTAAGTTTGTTACAAACAGAGCGTGCATTCCAAAGGGCACATTTAAAGGACTTGGGAAGAGAGGGGAGACAGGTGATGTGTTTGAGGTTTGCTATAGAACGGTAGTGTTCTGATGTATGTGTGTGTGAGGAGTGTGGGGGACCTGGATTAGGTGATATATCACCAGCTAATAGAAGCAGAGTGAGCGAAAGATAGGCAAGGGGATTGTAAGATGTGTGGCCTTTTATTTTCTGGCGACAGGTGGAGGCTGTACTTGTTAGAGATAATAAATAGGACAACAGTTCATGGGTGTTAAATAGAGGTGAGTGGAGTAATGCAGGTGCAATATGAACAAATTTGTGTGTTGGTGGAGGGGTGAAAGATGACACAGTCCTAAAGATCATGCCATGAAATGAGACTAAGAAAAGCAATTTGTGAAACATTGTGCTAAAAGGGGTAAAAGCAAAAAGCAAGGGTATTTTAAGAATTACCTCTTAGCAGTATTCCATATAAATAGACAAGTAGTGCAGAAATAGGCTGTGGCAGATGTTGCTTATTGCTGGGAGTAAAAGCAAGTCAAATGTAGTCCAATGTTTGGCCAACTGTGTTGTCTAACTGTGCATTTTTGTCCACTTTGTGAGAAAATCCCACTTAGTGCAGAAATCACACACGTCTAACCCCACATACGTCTCCCCATAGAATGAAGCTAAGATGTAGTCAGTCTAATTTAGGAATACACTACAGATGTGCTAATTGGTCAGCTAATCAAAGGAAAAGAAAACATTTGTGGGAAAGGATAGAGGCCAGATACCTATCATAAATTAGGCAGCAATAAAAGACTGTGCCAACCTAAGTTTAAACAGATAACAGTTTCCTATAACATACTTAAACACAGATTGCAGGGATGAAATTCACAGAATAATGATCAGAGCAGTAGTAGCAGCATGGATGAACATACTTAAACACAGATTGCAGGGATGAAATTCACAGAATAATGATCAGAGCAGTAGTAGCAGCATGGATGAACATACTTAAACACAGATTGCAGGGATGAAATTCACAGAATAATGATCAGAGCAGTAGTAGCAGCATGGATGAACATACTTAAACACAGATTGCAGGGATGAAATTCACAGAATAATGATCAGAGCAGTAGTAGCAGCATGGATGAACATACTTAAACACAGATTGCAGGGATGAAATTCACAGAATAATGATGTCCTCTAGATTTCTTAAACTTAATCTTGCTAAAACTGAACTCATTGTCTTTCCTCCCTCTCGTACCTCCTTCCCCTCTGACCTCTCCATCACTGTTGACAACTCATCTATCTCCCCTGTTCCCCAACTCCGCTACCTAGGTGTCATCCTCGACTCCTCTCTCTCCTTTGCCCCTCACATTCACTCTCTCGCCAAATCCTGCCGTTTCCAGCTTCGCAACATTGCCCGCATTCGGCCCTTCCTCTCCCAGGATGCCACCAAATCTCTCGTCCACTCTCTGATTATCTCCCGCTTGGACTACTGCAACCTTCTCCTTATCGGCCTCCCCCTCTCTCATCTCGCTCCCCTTAGATCTGTACTTAACGCCGCTGCTAGGCTTATTTTCCTCTCTCGCCGTTCCACCTCTGTATCCCCACTCTACCAAGCCCTTCACTGGCTCCCCTTCCCCTACAGAATCCTTTTCAAGCTCCTCACTCTGACTTACAAGGCCCTCGCCAACTCCACTGCTCTCTACATCTCTAACCTTATCTCTATTCACACTCCCTCCCGCTCACTGGATCGTCGCCTCTCTTCCCCTCTGATTACCTCCTCTCACGCACGTATCCAAGACTTCTCCCGCGCCGCTCCCCTCCATTGGAACAAGCTCCCCCCGCTCCATCAGAACTTCCCCTAATCTGTCCTCTTTCAAACGAACATTAAAAACCCACCTTTTCCTTAAAGCCTTCCAGTTTCATGCCTAAACTCCGACCGGTCGGCTACCTCTCTTTCTCATCTCTTCTTCCCTTCTCCCCCTTCCTCCCGTCTCTCCGTCTCATTCATGTGTCTGTCTGTCTTCCCCTCCCTTTAGATTGTTCGCTCCTTTGAGCAGGGCTCTCCTACCTTCTGTTTCCATCACTTTTAACTGTGCTCTCCAGCTACTCAGCTCACCTCCTCTCAGTCCCTCTGCCCTCTGTCTCCTCTCGCTTCTCTCCGCTCCCCTCAGTGACTCTCAACCTGTCATCCGTGCCCACCCTCTTGGGCCATAGTTACCTGCCTGTACTCACTTTTCCCCTCCCTCCCTCTCTTTCATGCTGTGCCTGAGCCCCCAGAGTTATAGTGCTTACTGTTACTTGTACTGTGCTGTTTCACCTTGTACTGCGCCATTGTTTGTCCTTGTACGGCGCTACGGATACTTTGTGGCGCCCTATAAATAAAAATTAATAATAATAATAATAATAAAAGGCGTGTATTTATAATCTTGAAGTATCGCGAGAACCGAGCCACGAGATCCGACGACGTCACGATGACGTTCGGCCTCGATTTGGATTCGGAGCGGGTGGGAGAGTACCGAGCTACTCACCTCGGTACTCGGATACCTAAAGTTCGGGTGGGTTCGGTTCTCAGGGAACCGGACTCGCTCATCTCTAATATATACAGACATCTCATTTAAAATAATGGTTGATGCCTGATTACCTACACATCAAAAAATGTTCTACTGTCACCTACTAAATCAGGAACATCTACATAAATGTCATATAATGTAAAGCTGGCCTAATCTAATAAAGGCAATTCACCATGTAAAACTCCACTTTTTAAAACCTCAAAATTTATAAAAGAAATACAGTAATAGACAGAGTAGACCTGGAGGAATCTACAAAAGAACAATATGCAAAATTGCCATGAAAATGTACAAAAATAATCTTACCCATGCATAAGAATAAATCAATTCAGGGTCAAGCATGTCAGTACAGGGGTAAAAAGGTGTAAAAATAAGTGAAAAAATAAGTAAATAAGAGCTAGTGCTTAGATAACTTTTATTTGGTGAGCAAGCATTTTTTTAGTATGGATTTATTTTTAAACTCAACATTAAAACGGCAGTCATCACAATACTATACAGCATGATGATACACTTAAAAGTCATGGGCAGGCTGGGCACCCATTCACCCCCCGGCCCGGTGTCATAGTTGGCTACCTTGTGTTAGGTGACTGGGACACCTGCATTTTCTTCCCTTTAAAATGTTTTTAATAGACTGCTGAGTCGAGTCTGAGGGCTAATATTTGCCAGCCCTCCCCTGCTTAAAGTTTATCACATTCCTTAAATGCAGCATACTTATTTTACATAGTATGCTGAGCCGGACACATATCTGAAGATACAGCTCAGCAAACACACGGCATTGTATCATTTTTTGGACGCATTTTATGTCTGCTTTTTCAACTCCATAGTAGCCCACAAAAATACACCTCTAGGGGTAAATGTATTAATATGCGATTTCTACAGTTGACAGTTAAATTTAAAACGGCAATGCCTTTAAAGACAAAACTTGCCTTTAAAGACATTGCCATTTTAAATTTAGTGGTCAAAGTTGCTGAATATCAGCGATTTGCAGAAATCGCATATTAATACATTTACCCCCTACAATCTAAGACAGGCGCAAGCTGGGAGGTATCAGCCCGGGGGGCACACAGGCGGCCGCATCACATGACATGCGATGCGGCCGCCTGTGCGCTGACACGGCCGCATCGCGTGACATGCGATGCGGCCAATCACGGCCGCCGGTAATATTAAAAAAAAAAATTCATCCACGGGGTGGACGGGGGGGGGGGGAATGGGGGAGGCGGCTGGCCCGAACAGCCGCTAGACTGAGTGGCCCGGGTGCCCGCTGCCCCCCGGTCCAGCCCGCCCTTGATCTAAGATAAGGAGATGTTAGGAATTACATAAATGATACAAGTGTTATTTACATAGTTACAGACAGTGCTAAGGAAGGTCAATCCTCTACAACAATCTCTACAGTTTTTAATAGGCAATTACAGGCAGCGATAGTCAATGTGCCCAGTATAATGATTTCAAGTAGACAAAATTATTTGTAAGGAGTCATCATTGTGTTATGGACAGACCGAAAGATGTGTTGTGAGGAAGTATGTAGTGACAGATGAGTAAGTTAACAATTAGACTACTATAGTTACAAGTAGGGTGACAAGTATATAGGCATGATAAGGTTTTCCTTTGAAAAAATAAAGTTTTCAAAGAATACTTTACAGTCCTAGTCAGGGGCGGATCTAGACTTTATGTTTAGGGGGGGGCGATTTTGCATAATCACGCCCCTCCTTTGCTCTGATTAGCTGGCCTGCGTTAACCCCGCCTTCCGCCCGCGATTGGCCCCGCCCCCTCCCGTTGTGGTCGCCGGCTGGGACCACTCTGATTGGCTGGCCCACATTTAGCCCCGCTCGCGCTTAGCCCTGCCCCTCCCGTTTTAATCGGCGGCTGGGACCTAGCTTTTTGCTGCTAGGGGGGGGGGCGATCCGCCACTGGTCCTAGCTTGGAATCTGGAAGAATGCGAGGGTGGATAAACAAAGGCCATTTGGGGATAAGTGAGTATGATTGGGTAGTTATACAAAACTACAGAACAAATTGAGAATAGTGAAGAGTTTTGCAGGTGAGACTGAGGATTTTAACATGCTATGCTTTGCCATTTGATCTTTTTTGTCCTAAATCAGCACCCTGTCTGCCATTGTCTAAGAGCTGTGGAATGTGGTCTTTACAGTCTGTGATGGAGAGTAAAATAAAAAATTGTATTTATCTTCAAAGTATCATATTACAGACTACATTTGTTCTTTACTTGTCCTTTAAAATATTCATTGTGTAAACAACCACACTGACATTAGTGATGTAAATAACATTTAATAGAATGTGCAAATGACTGTCATTTTGTTTTTTGGTTGCTCCTAGATTTTTAACCCTCTGATAATCTTCTCAATGGTATACAGACTACAAATACTTGATAGCTTATTTGTACACTGAAATTTAAAGTTGATATTTGTGTGCTACATGAAAAAACAGTCAGTATTTAACTTATGTGCAAAACAGAATACTAATTTGCACCCCTTGCATTGTAACATGGTTTTGTCCAGGAGACTGAAATAAGAAGTTTCTCAAGTTAAGATCCTTAATGAATCAGGCCCCTAGTTATCATTTATTTAGTACAATCAGCAAGATGACAGCTAGAATCATACTTGCCAACTTTGTGGTGTTGGTATCCGGGAGATACCAAGGAGGGGGTATGGTGGGAGGGCGGAAGAAAGTGGACAGGTCAAATCAAGTAATTTTTGTCCCACCCCCGCGATGAAATAGTCATTTTTGTTGCGGGTTGGGGCCAAAATGATACCATTCACCATGAATTACGTCATTTTGGCTCCCGGTGGGCAGGATGCAGGAGGCTTGCCTGTTCTCCCTGGAGTCTGTGAGAACTACCCAGAATTCGGGAGTCTCCTTGACATTCCAGGAGAGTTAGCAAGTATGGTTAGAATCTGATTGGTTGCTATAAGCAACATCTCCACTTTTTCAAACCTGCAGCTTGATAAATTTACCCCTTAGTCTCAAACCAGATTCCGCAGTCATGATAAATTAGCTGAATGCAGTATATTGGTTTCAGACAACTTTTGCAGGTTTATTTTGCAGATGAAGAAATTGGTACCTCAAAATGATATGGTTCTATTTTGCTTTCTGTGAGAATGTAACAGCATAAGCTGTTTGAAACCACCATCCTGCGCTGTATTATCCCGACATAGACAGTCGATTTAGGTAACATTCCCACAAGCGGTTTTAAAATGCATTATACATGCGTTTTAACATTGGCAAAATGCTGTAATGATCTGACACTAGAGACCATTGTTTCTAGCTAGTGTTACCATACATATTGGTATTATTATTTGAGTTGTTTTCTGTTGCGGTTATTCATAATAGCTTCCCTCTGTGCTTTTAAGCCATCTACTTATATTATCAGACATTTATTTTTGTTGCCCATAGCCAAAACACAGCTTTGCTGTTCTCTCTGCTAATGATACATTTGTATTAAGAAAATAGTTTTGTGTAGTATGCCAGGACATATAAAAGAAACAAATACTAATGATAAAAATACATGGTTGTAAATCACAGAAGAAAGAAGTTTAGCAAGCATTGCAAGAGGCAATGTACAAGCCAATACACTTAAGTGATTTGAAAACCCTTTTAAAGGATAATGCTTCGAAAATGCAATATGACTGATTGCTGTTTTAACATGAGTTGCTAGAAAGGATTTTGAAAAAGTGGGCTGCTCGGTACTTTGAAAGGTGGTTCATTAACTTATTGAACTATAATCAGGCCCGGCGCTCCCATTAGGCAAGCTTAGGCACTTGCCTAGGGCGCCGGGCTCTGGAGGGCGCCTGGAGGGCGCCACAGAACTGGAAATTAATTTTAAAACTGTGCGGCGACCGCTGACCATACCTGTCACGGCCGCCACACAGCATTCAGATGCATGGGGAGGGGGGGAAGAGGCTATTGCTCACCCCCGCCGCCTCTCTGCTCCGTCTCCTCCCCTCCACTTACTAGTCTCAGTGAGTGGAGGGTAGGAGACGGAGCAGAGAGGCGGCAACCCAGGGAGGACCTACTGAAGGTAATCTCAGCTGCTAATGAACCCACAAGCGTTGTCTCCTGGGAAGTCAAATTAGACCTAGTGCCACAGCAGAGCTTAGTCAGCTTCAGTTGTCAATGTTTGTCGGCTGCAACCCTGGGATCTTTTTTCAAAACTCCTTGTGTGGAATATGGCTCAGAGCTGCCACTAGACAATGTTGAAAAATGGCAGAGTTCCCTGGTTCTGGCTGCACCTGCAGATGGATGGGGGTATGGGAAAACCGTCTGCCACTATATTTAATGTAAAGTGTTTAGGCTGACCATGTAAACTGCTACATTCTTTTATTGTATTTGTATGCACTTTGAACAGTGCTAAGCTAATAAATTGAATTAATATTACATTTCTGCTAGCTCCTGTTACGACACTAACACCTGCACTACTGTGTTCCAGTGATCAAAATATAGCATCGGAGATTGTGACAGGCAACGTATGTGAAACACAACACAAGGAGACTACATCGCCCAGACTGCCTTGGGGCGGGCCGCAGGACAGAGTTCAAAGAGATGAACAGCGGCTGACAGGGGCTAGAACACTGTGTGCATAGCCAAGAAAACAGTGGAAGTAGGAGCTAGAGAGCTGAGAGGAAGTTGTTTGAGCAGGGCCGCCAAGAGGAATTTAGGGCTGCCCGTTACAGCAACTTTTTGTCCCCCCCCCTCCACAGACAACAGGTAAAGGTGTTGTATGCCGCAACATGGGGGGTGACTGCGCTTCTTTAGACATCACATAATGAGGGAGATTCAATTGCCAGCAATGTGACACGCAGGCATTGCGCAGCGCACATTACCGGCAATTACAGTAGAAATCTCATATTCCTCATGAAAAATATATATATTTTTTTTAACTATAGAGCTCCAGTGGGGCACGGGTACTGTTGTGTGGAGAAGAGTGGGTCAGACTGACAGACACCGTTTCTGAGAGCCATGCTAAGGGATACAGTTGGCGAACTGTGTGTTAAGTACTGATTATTTATTGATCTATCTATTTGCTGGACTTCGATTTGGGGCTGCAGTTTAGTTAGACACAGAATTGGTGGAGAGACACAAAGATATTGGTTTAAAATTCTTTTGACTGTGTTTTAGCTTCAAGGGCAATAGTGCAAGGAGAGATAGCCAGGGATTCTGGGACTTGGATATCTGGAAGAAATAGTTTGTTAACTACAAAGGAGAAGTATTTCAGTGAGTAAACTGCAAGTTTAAAGTTTGACAGACTCCGGGAGCTACAGGAAAAGAAAGAAAGCAGTGGAGTTTGATCATTATAGCTAATAGGAGGGAGCAGACACTATTTAGTTTGTACCAATCTCTACCACCAATATGAGAAATCATTTCTGGAGGAAAGATTCTACAAGTTGTGTACTGTTACTGCTAGTTTTTATGATTTCCCAAGCCCAGTGATTCAAGGCACCAGTTTTATTTCTTTATTTATCTGAAGTACAGACACTCTTCTAAAGTCTGGGATCAAATGAGCAAGGATCTGTGCATTTTATTACAGAGGATACCAAAGATTTGGCCATTTATTATTGCATTACGGTCTTATTGCATTATATTTGTATTGCAATTTTTGAGAGTATTTAAGTGTGTCAGCAGCCTATGTTTATTTAATAATAACTGTGTAATAAGAGTTTGGTATACAGTTTCTAGTAACAACTAGTGTTTAGCTGGTGAATATAAGGCACTGGGATCAATCCATGGTTTTCAAAGCAGTTTGTTCCACATACCTTCTGACTGGAACATGACGTGACGATTTTCTGTCAAAATACTTGTGTGAACCCTTTTCTATGTAAGCAAGTATCTGAACAAATTAAAGTGCAAATATGCAACATGTGCATTAACATATATTTTCTGTGGGGCCAGCGCTGGCTTGTCTGGCACCCCCCTTGCCCAGGGTACATGGGCCGTGAAGCACGATTCAGAGTTTCTCTTGATAGTGAAACATAGCCCGCATCCGACCCTTCCTCTCACAAGACGCCACCAAAACCATCATCCATGCACTCATCATCTCCCGCCTCGACTACTGCAACCTTCTCCTCACTGGCCTCCCCCTCTCTCATCTCGCCCCCCTCCGCTCTGTACTCAATGCGGCTGCTCGACTCATCTTTCTCTCACGCCGCTCCTCCTCTGCTTCCCCTCTCTGCCTTGCCCTACACTGGCTCCCCATCCCCTACAGAATCCTCTTCAAACTCCTTACCACCACTTACAAAGCTCTCTCCCAGTCTACTGCCCCCTACATCTCCGACCTCCTCACCATTCACACTCCTGCCCGATCCCTGCGCTCTGCCACTGACCGTCGCCTCTCTTCCACTCTCATTACCACTTCCCACTCCAGAATCCAAGACTTCTCCCGAGCTGCCCCCTACACTGGAATGACCTCCCTCGCTCCATCCGTCTCGCTCCCAAGCTGTGCTTCTTCAAACGAGCACTTAAAACTCACCTGTTTCTTAAAGCCTACCAATCATCCACCTAACCCCTCACCTACTCTGCTCGCTCTTCCCTCTCTCCCCTGGCATCACCGCTCCCTCTCGTGTCTGTTTCGTCCACCCTCCCTTAGGATGTAAGCTCGTTTGAGCAGGGCACTTCTTCCCTCGTGTCTCCACACCTGTTCTTCTGCTACGTCCTTACTCCATTTGTCTGTCCCGGAGTTTCTGAAGCACTGGTACTTTGTGTTTACTGTTCTGTACTGTTTAACCCTGTATGGTTTCCTGTTTGTACTATGTACGGCGCTGCGGACACCTTGTGGCGCCTAACAAATAAATGATAATAATAATAATAGTGGCTTGTGAATGGTAATTCTGGACACACCACACCCCAGGTTGTTGTCTGGAGTGTGAGCAGAATGGGGTTTAGGTTACAGTGAGAAACACGTTAGTATAATTTGACAGTATATGGTAGTGCAGTTTTATAGATAAGAAAGTACGTGAAAAATATAAAGGTTGAGAAATATCTCTGCAGGTAAACATACACTATGGGCCTCATGTACAGCTGGACGCAATAAACGGGGAGATGCATCTCAGTGTGAGAGCAGATTGAGACGTAAGTTTGGCTATTATTCTTTTTGTGCTTAAGAGACAGACTTACATACCCAATATAACACATACTTGCCTACTTTTGGCAACTTGTAACCGGGAGAGGGGCGTGTCTAGAGGGTGGGGAGCTGCCAAACACATCATTCTGGTCCTGCCGTTTTGTTGCGGGGGCGGGGCCAAAAGGACGCGGTTCACAGCAAATCACGTCATTTTAGCCCCGCAATTGCGGGAGACTTGCCAGCTCTCCCGGGAATCTGTGAGACCGACCCTAATTTTGGGAGTCTCCCGTACATTCTGGGAGAGTTGGCAAGGATGATATAACATAATCATACCTTAGCAGTTATATTTATACTCTTCTTCATAAATTGATTTTAAATCATAAAAAATGAGAACATACATTAATAATTCAATTCGGCATACAGAATTACTCAAGTTTAAATGTGTTTCTTTTAACAATGATCACAGTGAAGCACGTGTAAGGGTCACAAACCATAATACTCTAATAATCTGTGGGAAAACTTATAGTGGGGCTAATTAAAAGAAGCTAAATCACCAGTCTTCTGAATATATCTAACTAGGAGGATGCATCTAAAACATATTGCAATTGAAACCATTTCCTATATGTGTTACTTGGTTACTTAGAACTAATAATGCTCTTGGCAAGAAACATCTTTCTCCTTTTGTGGAAAACACTCCTCAGTTCTCCCCGGTAACTTTCCATAGGAAGGAAAAATTGCTGAATCATCAAATGATTGGCAGCACATCATACCCGGACTACCAATCACCGACAAACGCGCGAGGACTGCTACTGTCCTATTCGTCAACCTGCTTTGGCTCCTTTCCAACAGAAAATCAAGTGCGTAATTCTATGCAGTTATGGCGCTTCCGCGCAATTAAAAAGGAGTGCATATAACTTCTAACTATGCCAAGCCCTTTTCGCGTTGACAAGTTGATAGTGGCACAAGATTGGGTCATTGATTTGACAAATTTTCAGTGGGTTTAGCCCAATATACTCCGCAAGCGATTTTTTTTGTCGCGGAGGGATCTGTCGTCGGTATTGTGCGTTGCCGATCTTGAGGCTGCGCAGACTTGGAGGATCTTGTGGTTGACGCCTGGGCGGTAGCGAGTAGCAGCAGCGGGAGCTGGTGAAGGTAATGGAGGGTTTTGTACAATTCTAAAATATATTGTAATACGTCAAGGAAGCAGATGGTGTAATTACAGGATTGTGTTATATAAACAGGTTAGGGGTGTTTGTTTAGCATTCAGCTGCACAGACAGTCCCCGCTATTACCCTGACAAGTCAGTAATGAGGCTCCTTCACATCACCACGACGTACTAACATCCAGGCTTATGTACTTGGAACTCGTCATCTTGCCCATATATTGCTGGTGAAATCATTTATTAAGAGAAAAGTCTGTACTGGGTTTCTATAAGGTTTGCAAAGGGAGGCAACTGTTAGGAACAAAACCGTTAAACAGCCGCCGTGGAGTAAAAAGTGCCAATGTATATTCTATAACACCTGGAGCTGGCACAGGTTGTCTAAGTAGTTTTAAACATTCAATTTGCACATAATCCATTATATAATGGTGTCTGCACTTGCATTTTTTTTTTTTTTTTTGCACAATTTTAGACAAGCAACTCCCGAGGAAGAGTAGAGCCTGTGCACTGTTCCATAGGTGTCAAAAAAGTAATGTTAAAATGTGGTGTACAAATATATTTATTTTTGTTAATATTTCTAAAATCATTAAAAATATTAAAGAAGCTTGTATTACAGGGCTTTCTGGCTTTACCCTCTAGATTAGTGATGGTCAACAGATTGCCCTCTGAGCCTTTCTATGATAAACATATTGTTTTAATTTATTACTGAGATTAAGGGTTTTACACAGCCCTTTTGAAGTTTAGAGGGCCACACCATGTGGCCTCCAAAGTGTCAGGTTGCCTATCACTGCTCAAGATGTAATGTGATAACAATTTTATTAAAATTTTATATACATATGCAGTGAATTGAAAGGTTTTTTTTGCTTTTCTTGGTAGTCATATTTACTTGCATTTGTCAGCTACACAAATTATTGTCCCAGTAATTTTTAATCTGCCACCGTTGAAATTTTAAACAATAAAGCCATTACTTCATTATATATATATATATATATATATATATATATATATATATATATATATATATATATATATATGCACATGTATATATTATAATATGCACATATATATATTATAATATGCACATATATATATTATAATATGCACATATATATATATGCATATTATAATATATATATATGTGTGTGCATATATATGGATTATATATATGTATGTATATTATGTGTGTATATATATATATATATATTATATATACATTATGTATATTGTACATATATCATCTGTTATATATATATATATATATATATATATATATATATATATATATATATATATATGCTTTTTGTTGGCACGCAGGATTCAAATAAGTAAAAAAGTAAACTTACCAGTCCCTCAGCGGTATTTCCTGCCCTTGGGAGAGAGTTGGGACATAATGACGTCACATCGGTTGTCAGCCCCCTGCACTACAGAAATACTAGAAGAGCCAGGTGACGTGGTCCAATCTCCTCAATGCTGGCTCCTAGAGGGTTTGTGGCACTCTTTTTTTTAATAATGTGGCCCCTGAGAAGTTATTGTTTTATGAAGATGTGTGATCACCTAACCATAAACCCCCCTACTCTACAGAAAGCATTACAAAGTCCAGGGATGAGAAAGGATCTTATTGTTTGGTGATAAATTGTGATCACCAGACAACTCCCAACACTACAGAAATTTTAAAGAGGCTTGAATAGAGGTGGGGTTTTTCAATCTCCCATCTTGGCTCTAAGAAACTGGGGACCCATCATTTCAAAGAGAATAAGTACCCTTGTTGAAATTTATATTATCCTGCCTTTTTGCAGTTTTGGAAAGGTGAATTGATTCCAGAGCAAGAACCACAAAGTATTTTCTGGATGGTGTTTAGAAATAAATACACATTTGCTTTTAGTTTCTTGCAAATTCAATAAAAAAACTAGCAAACATCATTATGGGTATATTTTCTTTGCTGTGTCAGGAGGTATAAGCAAACTTATGGTATTTTCTGAAAATTCAAAATGTGAAAAAAACAAGGTATAATTTGTGTGGGTACTGCATAAACAATTACTAATATTGATGTTTGAATGTGACCAGCACAGAAATGCCAAAATAGGCCCAGTACAGGGGGGAAAAAACCTAAGAGGCAAAGGGGTTAAAGCTACACAAATTTGCAATCATTTGAAAACAAGGCAAGTAGGGGAGTATTCAATTGTTAGCGAGTCCCCCCCCACCCCCCCTTCGCAGAGTAAAAAAAGAAATAAAATTCTCCCACGGGTTTTTGGAAGCAATAGCGACAGTTTTGAATTAGCGCAGCAGGAAAACAATTGAAAAAAAAAGGGGAACGCTGCCCCCACACGTTAAAAATTGTGTTTGCGGGATTTTAGTGGAGTTTTAACGCGGTCATGTATAACACAAAAAAAAGGTGTTGCATACATTTCCATACATTAGATTGCATTACACATTGATAATATCTACATTACAGTACTTTCTTTAGCATATTTTTTAATTTAGCTGTTTTTTACCATATAATCATCTACACATTACTACATTCATATTTGTACCAAAAACATACATAAATATAATTAACTAGTGATTTTTATTTCATTATTTTTTCACAAGAAAATAAACTTACACAAGTTAGGCATTCGTGATAAACATAAGTTTCACTTTTTTTTCCACATTATTGCATGATTTCAAATACTTTTCAGAGGTTTTTTATTTTTAACACACCCCAAAGAGGTGCGAGATAAAACAGTATACTTTCCTGTTTAACCCGCCGAGTTAAAAAACAATTGAATAGCTTTTAACGCGGATGCCTCTGATACACCCTATACTTTCAATAGACCTACTGGAGCGCAAGAGGACCGTTTCATGAAATAAACCGTAGCGTTAAAAATGGAATTGAATTGCGGGTAAAGTTAACCCGCTAGAAAATGCTAAAAAACGGCGTTAAAATGACTTAACGCGGTCAGAAAAAAAACAACTCGCTGACAATTGAATACCCCCCATAGTTTGGGAAGTTCTATTTGGGAAAAATAATAATTAGTGTTTCTCCAGAAAAGCATAAAAGTTAGTCGAGTACTGTCAGTGAGCAGTATGTAGTAAAGTAATAGTGCTTAACTTCAGTTTCTCTCTCCATGCAAACACCGGTGCCTGTTTGCCTGCCTGTGTTCTACTTGTACATTGTTGTGTGGAAGCTAAATGTTACATAAGCTGCAATTCATATGCCAGCCCTTTAAACACAGCTTGGACTATTCTCTAAGCTGTCTGCTAGAGGGAAGTGGCAACAAATTGTAGTTCTAACGGCAACTCGTTGTGCCAGATAATGTACTAAAATGTGAAGGGTAAACACATGTGTCGGGCCCGTAGACAGGCACTGGTGTTTGAATGGATGGCGGTGGAAAGTGAAGGTGGGTATTTTTCTTTTAAAAACATTTTTTTGAGCATTGCCTAAGGGCAGTACATAGTTCTTCATTCCATTTGTCTGGAGAAGCCCTTAAAGTATTGGGGAATCTATTGGTAATGCTGGTAACGGGTGGAAGCTGTCATTAACGACTATTGTGACCAGTATCCATTTCAGACTATGTCCCAAGTGGCAAATTATTGTATTCTATGTTGCAGGACTAAAATATGACTGGAAGAGCCAGAGCAAGGGCACGTGGGAGAGCACGTGGGCAGGAGTCAACAACACCTGGACAGGTTATTTGAAATATTTTTTTTTCTCTATCGATGAGCAGTTCTTGCAACCTTACTAAGTTAAACAAGTAGACCAATTGTTTTTAATCTTTTGTCACTTCCTTTGCTTCTTGGTAATATAAAAAAAAACTATTTAAACAAGAAATATTGACTTTTCTAATGTAAAAATTGTTGATGGCGTCATTTGATAATCTCTCACTAAGGCTAGGTACTAGGTACACACGGGAGGTTTTCCAGCCGATTATCGGGCCAATCACCCGATAAACGACTTCTCGGCCACATATCCCGTTAGTGTGTATAATCACATGATGAACGATAATTGTTCCAAAGTGGCGATTGTTGTTTAATTTGACTAGTCGTACTGTTTAATAATCTCGTTCCAATTACCTTCCGATCATGTAGTGTGTATGCACTCGCGATCTCCATAAAGTTTACAGAGTCATGGTCTTTTCAGCCGATGCCGACAATGAACATGTCGTGGTGACTTAAATGTAGAGAGTGCTGTAGATGGAATAGTTTGTTCGTTCGAATAGTTTGTTCGTTATGAGATTGAAAATTTCGATTCAGAGTCACATAAGTTAACGAAATTCGTAAGGACATGTGGATAGCTATAACAAGGCAGTTTTAATCAGTGTGACAGGAATGAGTGACTATTGTGCTATCATTCTCTAAATGACTAGAGGACCAGATGAAGGTGTACGCATGAATCACCTGAGCGATCGGACCCTCAGTTGTTAGTAAAATCGTTGTAGATAACACGTCGGCCTGAATATTGTTCAGTTTGTACCTATCCTAACTGTTAGGTAGGCAGTGATTTTTCTAGGGCAACTAGGACCTAAGAAAATTGTTTACATAAATAATAATGGGTAATTATGGTACAAAGCACCACTTAAAGAGGACCTGACGCATTTAGCAGGTTCTCTTTTTTTAACTCCAGACTATTCAAAGCATACAGCATGCAAATTAATAACAATTCAATTTTCTCTATCTTCCTTTGTGGGGGACACTGCGACCATCTGGATATAGTGGCCGACACAGGAGCTTGGTACTTGGGGGTTAAAATTTTATAAAGGTCTGAAGCTCCTTCCCTCTATAGTCCTTCAATCATTAATCTACTCCAGTTTAAACTAAGTGTTCAAGGAGTTGGGCACTCTGTTATACCCCATTCATACTGCACCAAAAGCCCAGGTTTTTGCTGGGGGAAGCCCAGACTACCTGAGTAGTGGTGCAGTATGAATGGTCCCAGGTCTAATGACCCGGGAATTAGACCCAAGTCTTTTGGTGAGGTAATTCCCGGGTCTGCCGCAGGAAGCCTGCACTATGAATGGTGCGACCCGGGTCTCACCAGACACAATGTCAAAGTAAAAAAAAAAACATCACAAGAGGAGCCAATCAGAGCTCCTCTTGTGATGTTGCCATGGAGACCCCAGGTAGACCCGTGTTCAGTATGAACATGGTATACCTGGGAATTTGACTCCGGGGGAGCCTATGCCCTCCCTGGCAATATCCCTGGTTCATATATCCAGGATATTGTCTGGGCGGCAGTATGAAAGCGGTATTACTGGACAGCCAACTTAAGTCGTATTTATTTTGCTTATTATAGCTAAATTCTACTGCTTGCTACTGAAGCAGCTTAGGTTCACTACCATGCAGGAGTTGAGGTGGAGCCGGGTTTGGATACACACCTCTTTTCCTTTCCCCACATTTCTAATAGTGACAAAGGGTCTCTTAGTCTAGTGCCGAGCTGCGGCGGTTGTCAAATGGTGGCCCTGCTCAGAAGCTGCAAGACATATGTTTTAAACGAGCTTCCTCATTGCAGGGTCAGGAGTATATGTTGGGGACCTGTCTTATAGACAGGAAGCCTTCATTGGACTGGAACAGGGAGAGAGTAATAAATCCCAGATGTAAGTAACCTACTCCTTAGCGAGTTTTACTCACACAGTTTGTACAAGCCTCATGCTATATGAGATGTGGAAGGAAGCTATTACTTCTGTTTACTAAAATTAATTCAAGCCTGAAAATGAGGCTAATATATTAGAAAATGGTGTATCTTTATCAACCTCTATATCCCCATGGTACCAGTGTCCCCAAGATGAAATCCCAGTGTCCCTCAGAAATTGATTTAACCAAGTACAAAAATCCTTTTTTCTTTTCCTCTTTCCAGTCGCTGCATCACTCCATAGCTTCTTGCTACTGTGGAATGATTTGGAGCAGGAATGCGTCAGTGGCTGTTATTAATGTATTGGATGGGCTGTTTTATTGTTTTTGTGTTAAAAATAGAAAAAGCAAAAGGATGCTATTACATGCTAGAAGCATCGAGTAAAACATATACATATATAGCAAAAATTGTTTACACATACCATTTTATGTTAAACCAATAATGATGCATCAGATCTCTTAATTATTTGGTTTTCTGCAGCATATAAACAATACAATGAAAAGTATAGAGTATCAAAATAATTAAATATAGAGGTCAGCATATTTGCTACAGCTCACGCTTATTATTAAATAG
The DNA here is from genome assembly GCF_038048845.1 of Mixophyes fleayi. Taxonomy (NCBI): domain Eukaryota; kingdom Metazoa; phylum Chordata; class Amphibia; order Anura; family Limnodynastidae; genus Mixophyes; species Mixophyes fleayi. The sequence goes on along the minus strand of NC_134402.1, from coordinate 348,649,969 downwards.
GCAACATTGATGTCACAGTGCCTGGATGAATATCTACATGTTAGGTTCCCAATAAGCACAGTCAAACTTTACCTATGGAAATTAGCCATATGAGAATTAGTCACCCATGGGGCCAATATTTTAACAAATTTCTCAAGACAGCCTCTATGAAAAAAGCTGAATTTCTGCATTGTGATTGATTTATTAATCAATTGCACCACAGAAAAGCGGTAGCTGCATCCGGTTCCTTCTATCTCAAGCCTATGGGCTTTCTAGTAAAAATAAGTGTATAATGAAAGTGTTTTTTGAGTGGTTGAGAGTACAAGCTCCTCCACAACATCCAAAGTGGCAGTCTATAGCACAACTTTACTTATTATTATAACGCTTTCCAGAATATTATGGTGTAGACATCTCAAATATGTTGAGTAACTGCACATTCCCACATTATATGAAACGTCTCCTGAATACAGGATCACTTCTGACCCCTAGCTTACAAAGCACATGAGGTGTGTAATTTTTTTCTGTTGTGCAAGTCTATTTCTGGCATTAAGGAAATCTAGCTTCTACTATAGCAGAACATGTGTTAATTGATTGTAGTATTATTTAGAGAGGTGTTTAAAAGTAGCTACAGAGCCAGCAGTGTATATATCTCTCAAAATTGCAACATTTGTACTATTCTGGAATATAAAAATTCTTTCAGTATAGGTTTCTTTCACAGTGAGTTTTAAAAGGGAGATGTCTCCATTTTGCAGCAAATTGTGAATATTCCTTCAGGCAAACATAGCTAACTACGTTAGTGTGGTTATTTTTCTATGAAGCCGTTCAGGAAACTTACAGTAAGTAAATGAAGCATGCAATAAATGAAACCATTTTATCTGAGAACCAGCTTCTGCTACCTCTAGAGTCACTCGGGAGGAATAATTAATAGGCATAGGTGGCTATTAAATACAAACATGAGGGAAATCAAGCTCTCCACTCATCAGATAGTTCATAAGGTTAGCAAAGTCACACTCTACCCCTTTCCAATATTTTAATAAGAAAAAAATATTTATGCAGCATTTTATTAAGATTAATTCTCCCAACCAATAAAATTGGCAATCTTTGTTGACCCTTTTTCTTGAATGTCTCCAGGAACTAGGTTTACCAAAATAAGTTGTCTATTATCACTGATGACAACTTTACCTAGACATTTAAATAGGCTATTTGGAAAAGAACCTTGTGTCCTATTGGACACATCTTTATAAAAAAAAAGTGGATTTCTTCCATTGTATATGTAAATCAGTGGATTGACCAAATTCTTCAATAACAGTTAATAAATAATAATTTCTGTGAGTGGTTTAATTGCAACTGAGTTTTACCATGTTCCTGTGAGTTTTGTTGAATTCGATTGGTAACCAATTCAAACGAGAGTTAGGGCCAGTGATGTCACAACAACTCTGCCACATGCTCTGCAGTAATATTTTTTTCCAATAATATATGACAATCCATGAATCTTGTGAAGGGTATACTATCAAGATAAGTGTTAAGGTCTACTGATGCACTACATGTAGTAGTGGTATAAATATCCTTAATAATATTACCTAAACATAACTACCTCTAATATCTTACGCATATAGAATAAAATGCATCACATAACCTCCTAAACAGTATATATTCTTTGTCTAGTTCTTTTGAGTATTTATAAAATTGGTGATTTTTATTGACTCCAGTATTTTTTCCAAGGTATCAGGCATACCTCCTGGCCATACACCTGACCAACCACCGTCAACTGACACAGAACTTGTTGGGCGTGGACGTCAGAGAGGAACTCCAGTAGCTCCCAGACCACAAGCAGGAGGTAATTGCAAAACAGCTGTATGTGTGTGTATGTATGTATGTATATATATATATATATATATATATATATATATATATATATATAATCATTTGCCATCTTAATCTGTGTTTCCCTATTTTAAGAATAAGAATTCAAAATCACAACACAGATATATATGTATGAAATGGAATTGTGTACAGTAATGTAGTAATATGATTTCAATAACCTAAAAGTACACACAGTACATATAATAATTCAACATAGATGATCATCTGGTACAATAACGTTTATTACTAATTTCTTGCCAATTGTATATATCTTCCTCATGTAGGGGTGTGTATGTATCTCAGAATTCATTACGATTCCCATGTT